>NC_052473.1:4255302-4349298 GCF_009730915.1 Dioscorea cayenensis subsp. rotundata
TGCCACTTCTTTTTTCTTTTCTTTTACCTCCGCCCTTCCTTTTTCCCGACTGTTTCTCGAGATGAAAAAAAGAAAAAAAGAAAGAAAGATGTGTGTGGGGAAGAGGAAGAGAAAATTGTTTATTCTAACTATTACAAACTAAGTATATATAAAAGGCCAAAAATATGTTCTATCTTTTTTTTAAATTACGCTTAAAATCATATCTGAAATATATATCTTGGAAGATAAGACCTAGAAATTTAAAATGTATTAACATATTCAATTAACTGTCGACTTTTTAAAAATATAAAACAACTTTCAAAAAATTAGAAAAATTTAAGATAATAATAATTTCACTTTCTTGTCATTTCTTGAATTTGTTTGTGCTAGTTCAGTGCGGGTGGTTTGTAGGTTTTAGGGAACACTCAAACACTCCTTTCAGTATACATACTAAACCAAACAAAGGAAGGAGGCGCGCAGCGTTGGTAACGGGTTACGGTAGCTCACCCTACGTGCGGGGGCCAAAGCGAGAGAGATAAAGCAAATCCGCATCAGCGAGATGAAAATACGTGAGGTACAAACGCTTGTCACTTTCAGCGGCTCCGCGAACAAAAGATCGCTACCCTCTACTAAATTGTCTTGCGTAAAAGCTTCCCATTCTCCATCTCGGGTGGCGCACATCTGATCTGAGCAAGGTGGCTTATATGGGCAGCCTCGACTTCCCAAATATAGCACATGCCTCTTTTTGAAAGTCTCACGTACGCTTCTAATTTTAAAACCTTTCAAAATTGGTTGTTGCAACTCTGTTGTAACATAAGTTGCAACCTATGTACTATTGCGACTTGTGGTGAGTTACGTTACGTTGCGGGATGACTTCAAGAACCATCGACCTCCGAAATTGTGCTTGAGTCACAGGAGTCGATGCGATCGATCTCCGTCACTTTGCTTGGGCAACTAGCCTGCACCTCCTGGGTTCTTAATCCATGGTCCCCTACGCAGTAGGCGCATGTCGTCGTCGTCTTGAGGCTGCGAAACTTAGTCTTAATCTTTAGGATTTGGTGTCAAAGGAATTCTCAAAAGCTTGATGTTGATTCAGCGCGAGTTTGGTCGTCAGAATCTTCCGATCTAGATCTACAGCCAATCAATTCTCATAAATAGGATTCTTGAATCATATCTCCTTCATTTATCCTGCGTGATGGATATTTCTTGAGATAAGCTCCAGCGTACTATTTAGTGTTTGATCATGTCTATACAGAATGGGCTTGATATGATGCTGAACAAGATTCAAAGAATCATCTGTAGAGATCTTGAGACATTATCATCGAGTTATAGACTTCCCTAAAAATGGCTCCATATATATTTAAGATGATCATCTTGCATACGAGTCTCGATAGCAGTTTCAGTGAATTATCTTGTACGTAGTAGTTCTTGGCGGTAATGCTGTGTTGGTGTCGAAATCATCTCAAATAAATGAAATGGTTGATTTCTGCTCACGGTTTGAGTTTCATTGAAATCTCTGTCCCGAATACGGAATTCGGTAAGTTTTCTTTATATTTTTTATGTATTTATGATGGTTCATTGCAGATAAGTCTGGGATTCAGTTTGTTTTGGGATTACTAATGATTGTTTTGATTTTTGATATTATTTACAAAATTTGGGTTGTTTATCAGTCATTTCTTTATACCTAAAAAGCAATAATATTTTCCTCAGTCAAGTAAAAACAAAATTTAAAACTTTCTTCCTCTTTCCTCTTTCTTCTTTTGGGTTCACCTTTGCCCATAAAGAAAAAGGTTGTTGGTTTTCAAAAGTTAAAAACAAATCTTTTAAAACACCACCATGACTCTGCTTCCTTCTTTCTACACTCGACTTCCCTCTTTCTGCTTCCTTCTACCTCCACCTCTCTTTTTCCATGTTTCTAAACCTTGATACAATGTCTGGAGTCTGGAGAAACAATGGATAGAAAAAGATAATATATATGTGAGAGGGAGAAAAATTGTTTTATTCTAACTGTATAGAAACTAAGTATATATAAAAGGCCATATATGTTCTATTTTATAAAATTCAGCCAAATCATATCCTAAAATATCTTCAAAGATAAGATAAAAATTTAAAATTTATTAACAAGTCTAGATTCAATCAATTTGATCTGAATTTTTAAAAATAAAAATTATTTTTCTCAAAAATATAATAAGATATCAAAGAAAGTTAATAATAATTTCACCACTCAAGACAGTAAAAGACTTAAAGTCAAATTTCTAAATTGATTCAGAATTAAATTAAGATATTTAATATCTTAAATTATCATTCTAAATTTTAAAATTAGTTAAGATTATATAAAAATAAATTAAACAAAGTAATAAAAATTAAAATCGTAATTAATTATAATAAATAATTATTAAGAGGTTTTTCCAAATTATTATTAAAAATTAAAGGTTTTAATTAATAATGCCAGGCCACCAAAAGCAATTATTTAAAGAATCCTTATCAGTCTGTCCTGAGAAAATAAAATGGTAAAAATGTCATTTTTATAAATTAATTTTATAATTTAATGTAATGACTGGGCCTAAAAGTCAAAAACAAATCTTAAAAATATTTCCTCTTTTTGGATTCACTTTCTTGGTTTTGGGATAAAATTTTTGGAGTGTACTCCAGCAAAAATCATATACAAATATACTACGTTGCTATGACACAAAATGTTGTCAGTTCTTTGTCAAAGTGTCCAAAAACTTTATATATATATATCTTTCTGATACCTTGATACAACGTTATGGGGAAACAGTGGGAGAAGAAAATATGAAGAGAGGAAGAGAAAGAAATTATTTATTTAAACTATTAAAAACTAGTATATATATATATATATATATATATAAGATGATCTTTTAAAATCCAACCAAAATCATATCCGAAAAATATCTTGAAAAAAATAAAATAAAAATTTAAAAATTTATTAATAAAACCTAGATTCAACTTGAGTCTGAATTTTTAAAAATAAAAACTACCTTTTTAGATAGAAAAAAATTAAAAAGTAAATAATAATTTTCCACGAATTTGAATTGAAACATTGACCACTCAAGACAGTTTAAAGACCTAAATCCAAAATTTTTAAATTGATCCAGAATTAAATTAAGATATTTAATATCTTAGATTATCATTCTAATAGTTAGTTAAAATTATATAACATAAATTAAACATTAAAGTAAAAAAATTAAAATCGTAATTAATTATAATAAATAATTATTAAAAGGCTTTCAAAATTATTATAAAAATTAAAGGTTTTTAATTAATAATGCCCTTACTATAGAAATACTTAAAACAATTGTTTTCGAACCCTCATCGCTTGACCGGCCCTGAGAAAATAAAAGTTCATTTTTCAGAAATTAATTTAATAATTTCATGTAATGATTTTATGGTTTATGTACAAATGACAGAAGCTTCGCTCACATGAATACCAAAAAGGAAAGGACAGTGGCTTAATGACCAATAAAAATTTTTGACCGAGGGGTAACATAGAGGGCTAACATGGGCAATTAGTATATATAATGACCCTTATTTTTTTATATAAATAAAAAGATTTTTGAAATCAAAATTCAGAAAAATATTTAAAAATTTTATAAAAATTTAACAAATTTTAAAAACAAAAATCTTGAATATCTGAGGAGTTGGCGATATGGTGAAACAGGAGAAAAAAAGGAGTTTTTAAAAGAAGAATAGGACGAAGAAAGAGAGGAAGAAAGAGGTCTTGGTTCTTTTCGGGGAAGGAGCGAAAAATTTGGAGATATCTACGGAAGATCATCATGGTTTGGCAACAAAACATAAAATCCCTCCACTAGTGTTCAACAAAGTACACCACCATTTTTCATGCAAGAAATACACAATAAAAATATATATATATATATGGTCTTAGCCTAAACCCGAGCATGGTACACCCCATATTAATCTTCACTTTCATCGAGAATGGGTTTGTTCGAGTGCGAGAACAGACCCTCATTTTTTACTAAAAGGGTTGGAGGGAATTCAGATACTCTACTGCTATGCCTTTATGTTGATGATATCATTTACATGGGATCTTCCACTGAAATTTTAAATGAGTTCGAAAGAAATTATGGTGAAGAAGTTCGAAATGTCTCACTTAGGCCCATTGAAATACTTTCTACATTTTGGAGTGAGACAAGTCGATGGTGCTCTGTTGTGACTCAAATGAAATATCACGGAGGACCTTCTTAAGAAAAGGCGGTATGTTACACTCGAAAGAAGCCACTACTCTTATGAATGCCAATGAAAAGCTTCAGTTGGAGGATTGCTCTGGCAGTGCAGACTCATCCCGATATAGAAGACTCGTTGGGAGCCTTCTATACCTCACTCATACCAGACCTGATATAATGTACTCTGTTGGGATGGTATCCAGGTTTGTGCAGGCACCGTCCATCCATCTTCTTGGTGCTGTCAAAAGGATACTGCATTACATCTCAGGTACATTGGACTATGGTTTGCATTATACAAAGAATGACAATTTCAAGCTGGTGGGCTTCACTAGACAGCTGCCCAGGGTGAGATCGGGAGGCGATCGAAGAAGCACAACCGGGTGACTTTCTCCCTTGGTTCCGCGGTAATTGCATGGTGCTCAAAGAAATAACCAATTACCGCCTTATCAAGCACCGAAGCTGAATATATTTCGACTACCTCAGTGCTTATGAGGTATGTTAGTTCTGGGACAGTAGTTAGAAGATTTGAGATGAGAAGCGATGCTGAGGGCGACAAAAATATCTTGTGATAACAAGTCCACCATTTCCATCACTAAAGGAACCCCTCTATGCATGGTAGGGACCAAGCATATCGCGACACTAGGCTTCATTTCGTCCAGAGACTTGGTCGACAATGGTGATATTGATGTGGTGTACTGTGGAACAAACGACCAGGTGACGAATGTCTTTACAAAGGCATTATCTGTTCACAAATTCTCTCGATTCCGTGAAGCATTAGGGAGTAAGAAGCCTCACGAGTCTTGGGAGGATGTTGACTAGTCTCACTCGAGGCTGGTATCTCAGGAGTTGACTTCTCCTTGTAGAGTATGCTGTTGGCTAAAACCATCTCCTCCAAACCTTTGGCCCTAAACTAATTGCTCAAAACCATTAGCCCAAAACCAATGAACAAATCCATAGATTATAAACTAATGGCTTACTTAAACCATTAGAGACCTAAACCATGATCTTAACCCATGGATTAGTGCCCACATATTAAAGGAAAAATGGTGGTTTTAGTTGGCCTATAAGTATGGGAAGCTTATTCTCATTCTATACACAGCCAACAAGTGAGAGTGAGGAAAGTGTGATATTTTTGAGAGTTAGTTCATTCTTCTACTACAAGAGAGAGTCTGTGGTTTTCTCCTTGTTATTAGAGAGATTTGTAACTCACTGAGATTTTTCCACTAGTAAATTCTTTTATCCTTGCCCAGTGGTTTTTACCCCTAATTATTTAGGGGTTTTTCCCACGTAACGTCTTTGTGTTCTTTATTTTTTCGGCATTTCTTTTCATTTATTTTCTTTGTAGTAATGCTATATTCGAGTCCCTCATTTTACATCAAGTGGTATCGAGCTAGATCTTGGTGTAATATATCTACTTATTAGTATGCTACGTGGTTGCCGCTATTAGTGGATCCTCCACATCGGGAAAATAAGTTGGATAATTATTACGCCTTTTGAAGGCGGATTCGCTATTGCGGCAATTTCTAATGAAACAATGGCGTGAAAATATGAGATTGAAAAATTCGGTGAGGGAGTAATTTCTCACTTGTGGAGAAGCTCGAAAGATAAAGGCGATCCGAGGAAGGACAAGCTGGCGGCCATCACCCGAAAGACCAGAGTGAGGTCAGATGATAAGTGGAATGAGATGGACGGGAGCAGCGTTGCGATCTTCATCTCGCACTGGCGATGGAGTTCTATCAAGCGTAGCGGAGAAGAAGGCAGCGAAGGAGATGCAGGATCACCTCACTAAGATTGTGCGAGCCAAGTCGCTCCATGACAAAAATTTTTCCTTAAAAGGAAATTCTATACTTTGCGTATGACGGGAATCTCACTTGATGTGCGGGGCACATGAATACAGCTGAACACTCTATTTTCCCAACTCACATCATTGGGACATCTGACAGGAGTTAAGTGAGCGTCGCGAAATTCTACTCCAAAAGTCTACCGATTACGTATGATCAACTCGTTATCAATTTAACAAATAATATCACGGATAGTCTAGTCTTTTGATAATATTGCAGGTCAGCATTACGGAGGAAGAGTGGCCGCAGAACAAGGAGACAAGCTAGAAAATTCACAACAAGTGGAGGCTTTGATGGTGGCGAGAGGAAGACCAGCGAGCGTGAATCGAGTGGGAGCTACAGATCAGTGGTAGATCAAAATCGAGGGAGTAGAAGACTTCAAGTGCTACCGTTTGTGACGAAGGTCACTGAAGAAGGATTGTTGGAGTCTAAATAAAAGGATTCCAATCCTCGAGGGAATGTTGCAAACACTCAGGATGATGGAGAAGCCATGGTGTGTGAGCGACAACTACATCGGAGTAAAAGATTTCTTGATGTATGAGCTTCTGTGATTCAACGACCACTTTTCACATGACCTCAGAGAGAATGGTTCCATCGGTATGAACCTATCTCACGGGATACGTGTCTAGACTGTAACGATCGAGCTTTGAAGATCGTTGGCGTGGCATCATCAAAGCGAAGATGTCACGATGGCACGGTTCGGACCGTCAAGAAGTCCGAGCATGTGGAAGGCCTCGAGAAATTTGTTGTCTATAGGACTGACTTGATGATAGTGGTTGCAACATTGAAGTTCAAAATAAGATCATGAAGATAATTCGAGGAGCGGCTTGTATGCATGAAGGGAGAAAAGATAGCCGCCAAATCTATACATCTTGAAGGGAGAAACTTTCTAGAAGGAGAAGCTTAGGTTGCCATACGTGAGTCAGTGAAGGTGCATGGCGATGACTTGGGCACGGAAACTTGGACACATGTCGAGAGTCAAGGAATAAAGCTTCTTGCAGAGAGGAATCTACTTCAAGGTCTCACAAAGGTAACACTACCCTTTTTGTGAACATCTGCATGTGTAAGCGACATCGACTCAAGTTCGACACATCTAATTCTAAAAGCAAACAGCAATTCTAGAATTGGTTACAGCTCGATGTGTAAGCGACGCGATTACGTCCACAGGAGGAACAAATTACTATTGATCATTTATTGATGACTATTCCAAGAGATGTTGGGTGTACCCTATCAAGAGGAAGGGCGATGTGTTTCAAGTCTTCAGATTTTACAAAGCGCGAGTGAAACTTGAATACGCGAGAGAAGATCAAGTGCTTGAGGGAGCGATAATGGAGGAGAATATACTGGCATTTGATGATTTACGTAAGCAAGAAGGCATCAAAAGGCGATTCGCTCACGACGTACACTCCTCGACAAAAATGGAGTGGCAGGGAGCCGGATGAATGAGAACTCATTGGAAAGAACAAAGAGAGCTATGTTGGGGAGCTGGGAGCTTAGGCAAGAGTTTCAGGACAGAGCGACCGACGCACTTTTGTTATGTGGTGAATCAGGGCCCCCATCGATCTGTGTCGAGTTGAAGACACTGATGGAGATGTGGACTGGTAAGCCGGTTGATTATTCAAACCTTCATATATTTGGAAGTCTCGTATATGTAATGTCTGATACGAAACTCACAAAGCGGATCCAAAAGTCGAGGAAAAATGTGTTCTTAGGATATCTGATGGTGTTAAGGGGTACCGCTGTGGGATCCCAGCGCCCGTAAGGTTGTAATCAGCGAGGATGTTATCTTCGCAGAAGATAAAGAACAAAGACAAGTAGATGGTGAAAGCACTGGCTTGTAGATTACGGCATAGCAGTGGTCAAAAAGAAGTCGAGAGCTACGCGAGCCACGAGTACAAGAGTTAGGATGATGCGAAGTTCCAGTTGTCGTCAGCTCGTGCATAAGAAAGGCACCAAGTTGGCGATTCGACTATATTATGGAGGGTAATATTGCGTCTTGTCTTTTACCGAGGATATCACCGTAGCTTAGAATATGGAGATTAGCGAGTGAGTAATCGACCTTCTTTATCGTCTTTTCGTGGACTCTTAAAAGGTAGTGTGTCACGCGATGTGACATTGATTGAAACTTGATTTGTGGACTTTGGATGAATTATAGCCAACTCCTCGAGTGTGGTTGGAATCTGTGTTTAAATAGAGGAGAAGATCGAGACTTGCTTTGATCGATGGGTATTTCTGAGTGTCATGTAAGGATGAGTAATGGAACAAGGCGTTTGAGGCAGCAGGCGGGACCTCCTCAGGGTATAATAGAGAAGAGTAGAGGATATTTTCTTGGAAAGAGCGCGAAGAGGAGGGAAGAGCAGAGAAGAGAGAGTGGAAGACAGGAGAAGGAGAGGAGGAGCTGAATGAGGGAAGAGATGGAAACCCATATGGGCTCGTCAAGTACCCCTCTAGCTCTACTCTTGTTGCTCGGCGATCTTCTAGTTCTATTATCGCGCACAGTAACAAGAACGAGCAATGAGTCACGATGTTTTACGTCCTGCAAGCTCGTTATGTGGTAACCATGAATACGAGGATTTTTAGCTCTATAGTTATGCGGTAGGGGAATATCTACATGGAGACGTTTTTCGCTGGGCAGAGTCAGTATGCGAAACTGTGAGAGAAGGTGGAGGTTCTGGGTTCTGCTGCAGTATGATGAGATGACATGCGGTCCTTAACTATAGTGCGCAGTTGAGCGATGGAGCGAGGAAAGCGTTGAAACATGGCAAGTAGACAAGGATGAGTTCGATGAGCGTGTGAGGGACTTTGTGAATAGTAGAATAAACTACATTTTTTATTATGGTTTGTGTGCTTGAGATGTTTGTATTCTACGTGTATCTCCGTTATGATGTGTTCCTACTTGTGAATAAGAAGTTCCTTTTCTTGGTTGTGGAAAATACAAGATTATTTTATTGTATGAGTTTTGGGAAGTGAGAGCGGGAGTATGCTTGTCGGAAGAGTGTTGTATCTGGTATATAACACGCTTGTCTGAGAGAGTAATCACTTCGATCATCGCTAGATACTTGGACATCGACCGGTATTATTAGTGCGCATGCTGAGCAGTTGGAACAAGAGGAAACAGTGATTTGGAGTTAATACTCGATGCTGTATTTATACATGCTAAGGAAATTTCGAGGACGAAATAAGGAGAAGGATTGTAATACCGAACCTTTACATGTCCCATTGGAAAATATATTAGGATATTACTGAGTTAGCGATGTAGAATTTTCTAGAGTGATCTTGTTAGAAACCCCAAGTGGACGAGGCAGGGACTTAAGTGTAAAAGTTTTTGAAAAGATTTTGGGTTAAAGGTAATAGAAAAGGATTGATATAAAATATTTCCTGGAAACCAAGGACTGAAAAGGTAAGGCAGTAGGGACCTTTTTGAAATATTGTGTTATACTTCAGGGACCATTTGATAGTTTTCCAAGGACCTTTTGAGAATACTATTTCATAATTCAGGGACCATTTGTGAGTTTTGCAGGGACTGACTTGTAAGTTAAGTTTTTGAGGGACTAAATGTAAATTTTGGCTGAAAACTCGATTGAGAATCTGAACTCTTGAGGTGTTCATCTTTCTTTCATCTCCTCTCATTCTTTTCTCACTGGGTACAGAGCCGTGAGTTACAAAGAAAAGATGGGAGTGATGGGCTTTGTGGCGATGGAGGAGAATAGGATGGTATTGTTTTCGGTAAGTATTTGGAGGAATTATTTATTGGTATACTTGAATGTATGTGTGTATGTTTGGTGGATTTGATGAAGAAAAATAATTTATTGGGTTGAGCATGTTTAATTGTCAGTAGATGATGAGCAGTACGAAATTGTGCTGAGTAAAACCTTGTGATGATTGTCATTTGAAATGGGTGCAAGGGTTGTATGGAGTCACTTATACATCGCAGCTTACATGTCTTGGCCAGCATCTAGACAGTGCTTTGGCTTTGACACGTGCTGATGATGGCTGCATGATTACGTGTGCCATGACGATGCATTACGAATCGATTTGTCGGCTACTTATCAACTGATTTCGCGTTGGATCAAAACGAAGTCGAAATTGACCATGAGCTTGGGTTGATGATATGGCTACGCTGAGAACGTCAAATCTGCTGAGACGGTTTTGGCTGGGTTTCAGTTGATTTTGGGCGAAAGGGAGTTTTGGGCTGAACCAAGAGTTGGCCTCAACCCGATTTTGACAAGACTGAGCCGGTTCAAGCTGGTCTCAGTTTCGACTGAGTTCGCCCAGCGCCGACTCAAAGCTTTCCTGGCTCAGTGCACCTCGAGCTTGGTTCAGTGGAATCGAGGACTTTGCTCAGCATTGGGTTTAAGCGCGTTTAGTCTAAAATCATGAGTTGGGTCTAAGTACGATCGAAAGTCAGCTGGATAATCTGCAAGGTCGGGTTTTAGCGATATAGTGTAGTAGCCTACGGTCAGAAAGAGTCTATCGTTGTTTGTTAATGTGTGTATTTTATTTTGGGTTGAAATGTGATATTTATGTTATATCTAGCGTTAGGTGCGTTATTCAGGTCTTGCAGGTTTGCAGCGCAGGAAGGGCACGAGGACACCGCTGTGCGAGTTGGTGAGTGGCTGTTATTTAACTGACATTAGTGTATTATTATTTTGAAATAATTGTTTAATAACTAGTATTTTGGAAATAATTATTTAAAGTTATTTCATTTTATCATGTTTAATTTATGTGAGCAAGGTTAAAACAATATGTGTATATTCTATCACGCCGATGTTCGACAATACGCATTGATACATCGGGCTAGTAGCAATTAGTGCTCATGTTGCGAATAAAGTGACACGTGTATGGTACTGATTTAATTATTCGATCACTGTATTTATTTTGATGGTTATATACATGCTTACATTCGGAACGACTTTGCGAAAATCACGCCGGAAATTGGCGTTTTAAAACGCTTTTCACCGAGCCAATATTTCGTGGACTGGTTTTCATTCCTGAACAGGAGATACGGTATCGCGGATCCGGATTTTCACCGGTTTATGCGATCATATACTTTTGACGATGGCTCTGTGGAAACTGACGCTCGTCAGCGTGTGAATCGTCATGTGCGGAGCAGGACCACGTGAGTGTGACGATACGCATCGGTTACTATTCGCTACGTTCTGCAGTTGGCTCGATGGCGCGTCGCCGAATTTCCAAGCGCCCGTACGCCGCAGCAGTGATCCTCAGCGTCTTTAGAGGCGGCGCGTGGACCCGATGCTGATCTGTCTGCGGTCGCGGTGCAGAGCCACGATCGATGACGTCAGGGATCCCGAGTCGCGACGCCCAGGTGGGCCATGCCGCCAAGGTTACGAAAGGCGCTTGCGCGGCTCCCAACCTAGTCGCGGCGGCGGCTAAGTGTAGGAGTTTTCCAGGCTGTGGAATTGAGAATGGTTTTTATATTACTTGTTATTTTGGGTCACACGAGGTGATGAAGCCCATTGCCGCCTCTTAGGGAGGCGATCTCTCAATGGCAATTTTGGATTTTCTTAGATTGATTTGATATTGATTTGCGATGAGTTATGCTAAAAAGTTCTTTACGTATTTTTCGTCAGGAGATGTCGGTATTTTTGTGGAAAAGTTGGAAAAATTATTTCGAGGAGGATTGGCATTTGTAGTATTTTATATCTACCGTATTTGAGTATTTAAAATTGCATGGCCGCTCTGA
Source organism: Dioscorea cayenensis subsp. rotundata (assembly GCF_009730915.1). Lineage (NCBI taxonomy): Eukaryota > Viridiplantae > Streptophyta > Magnoliopsida > Dioscoreales > Dioscoreaceae > Dioscorea > Dioscorea cayenensis. The sequence continues at coordinate 4,267,029 of NC_052473.1, forward strand.
TCACCAGCGAGATGTCTGGTCAGAATCGCTGTGAGGCAAGTCCCTCAGATTGCTGTTGTCGTTTAGAGCTAGTGGGGGTTGAGTCCAGGCTGACGCCCATCTTTCTTTTATACTCTATGCTGAGATCGCGATCTCGTAGCGGTTGCACGCCACAAATTTCGAGCTATTAATATCGCCAGTATTTGAGATCTGGAGTCGGCACTGTGCAAAGTTGTCAAATCTGTACTCTGAAGTCCGACTTTGGTTTCGGGAGGTGAATCGCCTGGCTAAAAGAAATTTTTAGCCCGACGGCGCACACGTTACCTCGCTAGTAGCTGGGTGTGACGTCTTTTGACTATCGAGGCGGTAGGTCGAGACTATCCTCGCGTTTGGGGAGAGATCGTGGGTTGTGATCACGAGCCCAAGCTAGTAGTCGTGCCTGAGACTTAGGGTATTAAGTAGCGATTGAGCACGTAGGATTAAGGGCCCGAAGTAGAAGTATTAGGAGTCTCCAGTCACGGTTGACCTGAGTTGCATATCGAATAAGGTTGATAGTAGGTTTTCGGCATTTGAGGCGTAGAACTGCAAGACAATCGTGATCGCGATCACGAGTCGAGATATTTATCGGAATTGGTTTTTATCTAAAAATAAGTTAACTAAAAGTCATGCAAAGAAGCGGTATTTGGCATTCTCTTTGCGATCGACACTACGCTGCCACTCTGCACTCGGTTGAAGTGATTCAAGACGCTTGACATACGCGCTTAAGAATACGGAGATTGCTGTGAAGTGATGCACCCCCTTCTTTATCATCTTTCTCCGCTGACTCTAGGCGTTGGCCACGATGCGCATACTGACCGAGCTCGATTTGTTGACTGGATGAATTAGTAGCCAACTCCCTCCGGTGTGGTTTAATCAGCGTTTAAATAGAGGAAAGATCGGAACTGCATTTTTCATCGACGAATTTTTAGAGCTCTTAAGGATTTTTGAAAGTAATGGAACCAAGGCGTTTGAGACGATCGAGACGCAGGGACCTCCTCCAAGGTATAATAGAGAAAGAGGAGAGAGATATTTCTGGAAGAGCAAAAGAGAGAGGAAGAAGAAGAAATGGTAGTAGTAGAGGGAATGGAGAGAGAGGAGGAGAGAGGAGGGGATATAGAAGAGATGGAAACCCATATCAGCTTGTCCAGTACCCTCTAGCTACTGTGCTGGCTCAAAGATCTTCTAGTTCTATTATCGCACTCAGTAACCAAGAACAAACGACCGGATCGTGTTTATGCTCCCACTAAGCTCATGAGTAACCATGGATACGAGATTTTAGCTCTATAGCGTTTGTGATGGGAATGTCGATGGAACGCTTTCACCCGGCACCTGCACGAGAGTCATACGCCGTAATCGGTAGCTGAGGGTACGGAGTTCCGTAGGTAGTTTGCAATCGATAGATGATGGCTGAGTCCCTTAACTTATGGTGCTAGAACAGTTAGGAGACCCAATGGGCGGAAAGGTTGAACCGCGGTAGACAAGGTACTGAGGTTCGAGACGACGAGGACTTGTAATGAGAATAATGCTTTTTATTATCGCTTTGTGGCTTGAGACGCTTTGTATTCTACCCTCGCAGTATCTCCGCATGATGTATGTATTCCTACCGTGAATAAAGTCGCTTTTCTTCGGATCTGGAAAATACAAGATTATTTTATCAGGATGAGTTTTGGAAGTGAGGGAAGCCGGGAAAGTAACACATCGGGAAAGGTGGCATAATCTGTATATAACACCGCATAAGAGGAATCAACTTCACTTCGATCATCGCATAGCTTGGGACATCCCTCGACACGCAGATTGTTAATTCATCGCGAAGAGTAACAAGAGAGTGATTTGGAACAAGTGAACTTTGCGTGATATCATATTTTATATGATCTACAGGAAATTTTCGAGCGACCAAATTTTCATGGAGAGGGATTAGCATACACCTCGAACCTTACATATCTCGTTGGAAAATATATTCAGCAAGATACTACAGGTACAGAGTAGAATTTTTCATGTAGTAATCTTGTTGAGAAACCAGTTTACGTATGCACAGACTTTAAGCAGAAAAGTTTTTAAAAGATTTTTGGGTTAAAGAGTAATAGAAAAAGGATTGATATAAAAATATTTCGAAACCAAAGGACTGAAAAGGTAAGGCTGGTAGGGACCTTTTAAATATTGTGTTATACTAGGGACCATTTGATAGTTTCCATGACCTTTTGAGAATACTATTTCATAATTCAGGGACCATTTGTGAGTTTTGCAGGACTGACTTGTAAGAAGTTAAGTTTTGAGGGACTAAAATGTAAATTTTGGCTGAAAACTTCATGGGAGAAAAATCTAGACTCGAGCGCTCATCTCTCTTTCATCTCCCTTCCTCATTCTTTTTCCCTCGCTACATGAACCGTGAGCTACAAAAAGAAAGATCTGAGTTTGACTGGAGCTTGTCGTCACTGATGCTGTAAGGACAGGACGGAAGATTGTTTCTGCAAGAGTATCATGCGTAATCATTTGCCCAGATACTCGAAACGACGTGCTAGCGATCAGCGGATTTTGATGGATTCACGTTAAAAATGATTTATCTTCGGTGAGGTGCTACGCTTTAATTCATCGTAGACGACGAGTCTGTATTTAAATCGCTGAAAACCTCAGACTCGAGCTTGAAAATCGCTGAAATTGGAGACGGCGCGCTCTGCCGACCGTAGCAGAATTACCAGAAAGACTCGATTGATGTAGGTTTGGTTTGATTAATTGTTTGACGATGATGACGATTTGGCGCAAGTGTGAAACGTTTACAGATCGTATACGAATTCGGGATTTGTTGGGTTTTAACCAAATCGATTCGTTGGATCAAACCAAGTTTCGAAATCGATTGCCGAGCTTGAATCGATTTTGATGAGCAGTTGATGGGCTTGATCAAAGTCGCACGGTTTGCGCGGCGTGGTCAGCTTGATCTGGGCCTAAGCAGTGAGCTGTATAGCAACCAAAGTTGGTTCAAATGGACCTTTGAGCAAGAATCGAGTTGGTCATGCTCGGTTCAGTTTCTGATTGAGTTTGACCAGTGCAATTAAGCTTCGGTTCAGTGCAATCGAGCCTGGGTTCTGCAAATCGGTAGATCGGGCTCAGTATCGTGGCTTAACTGCTATTAGCTAAAATCGAGCATGAAGGCAAGTGATCGGTGCCCGCTTGGATAATGCACAGGTCGGCTTTTAAACCGATCGGAGTGGAGTGTGAGCCCAATAGTAGTCTATCATTGCTTATCAGATTTTATTTTGGGTTTAAACGCGATATTTATTTTTATTATATTATTCTCAAGTAGGTGTTGCCCACCTCCTGGGAGGGAGTTTCTGTGTCCAGGAAGGAACCCAATGACCAGTAAAAGGAGTTGGTGAGATGGCTATTATTTAACTGGATTAATTATTATTATTTTGAAATAATTGTTTAATAACTATAAAGATTTTGGAAATAATTATTTAAGTATTTCATTTTATCACGTTTAATTTACAGTGATAAGGTTAAAATATACGTATATTTACTTGCCGATGTCTCGTACAACTCGATTGGACATCGTGGGCCTCGTATAATTATACATTTCTCAAGGACAGCGAAAATATCACGAGCATGCCGATTTAATTATTCCTAATCCATGTATTTATTTTCGATGGTTATATACGCTTTGATTTGGAATGATTTAGTGAAATCATGAGCTGCTTTTAAAATGTTTTACCGACAATATTTAGCACTGGGTTTTCATTCCCGAACAGGAAACCCAGACGGATCCTGATTTTCTACCTGGGCTTTTACGCATGCATCATATATCACTTTCGACATCGCTTTGCGTGGAAACGATGTTTATTGCGGACGCTGAACGCCGCCGTCCCGGATAAGCGACCACGTGACGCGATTATACAGATCGTGACATTATCGCTACATTTATACGCCGGCTGGATGCGAAGCTGACTTTCGTGGCCAAGCGCCCCGACTCATCGCAGTAGTGGGTCCCCACCTGCCAGCCTCTAGAGGTATGCAGCGGACTCGAGAGTTGATTTGTTGTCCGCACCAGCTGTGGAGCCGCAGGAGTCCCGATCGGACGACAACATCGATCCCTGAGTCACCACACGGGACCTGGGCCCAACGCCAAGGCATGGCAAGACTCAAGTGCCTCCCAAACCCAGCGCGATTTCGGCATTAGCGGTGAGAAGCTTGTCCAGTGAGGAATCGAGAAACGTTTTTATATTACTTTGTTATGGGTCAGGATGTGCGGAGCCCACTGCCGCCTTAGGGAGTAAGGCGCCTCACAACAATTTGGATTTTCTTAAAATCGATCTGATATCGACTAGGATTTAATTTACAAGCTTTCAAAAAGTTCTTTAAAAATGTATTTTGCTAAAAATTCGGTATTTTTGAAAAGTTGGAAAAATTATTTGGAGAAGTTGGTATTTATATATTTTATATATAATCGATTTGAGTATTTAAAATTATTAAGCCACCACCGACCAACTCGAACGTGCCAGTGAATCGGCAGTGAGCAAGACCCCTAGATCGCCTGCTCAAGCTTTAGGAGCTACTGTGGTTGAGTCCAAGACCGCAGCTGGTCCCATACTTTCTTTTTATATTTGTTGGTATCGTGATCTCAGAGCTAGTGTCAGACTCACAAATTTGAGTTATTATATTTGTCTGTATTTCAGACTAATCCGCAGCTATGGTAAAGTTGTAAAATCAGAATTTGTAAGTCCGATCTGGTTTCCTCGAGAGGTACGTGCTCCGCTAAAAAGAAATTTTTAACCCGATAGGGCCACATTTACCTCCTGGAGAAGGTAGTGGTGTGACACGTAGTTAACATCGAACTGGCAAGTGAAGAAAGACGGCGTGAAGATCTCGATCGCCTTTCAATCAAATCTTCAAGTGGTTGAATTGTCACAAAACCATCTCCTCCAAAACCTTTCGACCCTAAACTAATTGCTTCAAAACCATTAGCCCAAAACCAATGAACAAATCCATGGATTATAAACTAATGGCTTACTTAAACCATTAGAACCTAAACCATGATCTTAACCCATGGATTAGTGCCCACATATTAAAGGAAAATGGTGGTTTTAGTGTGGCTATAAGTATGGGAAGCTTTATTCTCATTCTATACACAACCAACAAGTGAGAAATGAGGAGTGTGAAAAAATATATATTTTTGAGAGTTAGTTCATTCTCTTCACTACAAGCAGAGAAGACTCTCCTCCTTGCATTATTAAAAGAGTACAGAATCCTCGTAAATTTTCCCACTTCAAGAAATTTTTCTATCTTTCTGCCTCGTGTCACCCCTAATTATTTAAGCGGTTTTCCACGTAACATCTTTCGTGCTTTTTATTGTTTCAAAGATCATTTATTTTCACTGTAGTAATGCTATATTCGATCCTATATTTTAGGACATATGCTACTGTGTACGTGAGAAGCAAAATGGGTGCTGATTGGATGGATGGAGATCGTAGACTGCGCAAGGATTGGCCGCCTGCCTAACTACCTACCTATCTTTATGATTACTTTCTGCAAAGTTGTTTTGTTTGCTGAGTTGGAAAGCTCACTATCTATGCCTTTAAATTCTGGTATTGTATCGTGTTGAAGTCAAGCTAATATAGAGAAAAGTAGCTTCATTAGAAAACAACCTCTCTTGTTCAAGTGTGTTGTGAGTTGTGAATGTGTGCCACCTTATCAAAACATATACTCCTTCATCTTCTTTGATCTATCAAAAAATTAGCAAATATGCCAATGGCAGTGGCCTGTCCATATTGTTAAAATATATATATATATAATGTTTTTAATTATATATATATATACACACATGCACAACACATTTCCAATAATTCATTTTTTGAAAAATGATGAAACTACAAGTAAGATAAGAGTTGCGGTTTAAAAGAATTTCTTTAAAAATTTTAATCTAAGGGAAATTTTTTATTTGAAATGACCAAAATATAATTTAATTTATATTAATGAAAAATAAATATTTTAAAAATTTTTTTTTCTAAATAATAAACATTATCAAATTTTAAAATTAATTATTAAATGTATTTAGTGAAAAATAAAATTTTTATAAAATATAAGAATATTATTTATCACAAATTAATTGTTTAGAAGAATAATACTTATTCAGAAATCAAATAAGAATAACAGAATCGTGGGCTAGCCCAATAGTAACTACTCATGCTTGAGATTGAGAGATCTCGAGCTCAAGCCTCTCAAATTATAATTCACTTTCTGGGTCCACTATAGAAGTTTTGTGTGAGGAATATCTCTCATTCTCTCTTTGGTGCACCTCTATACTGGTTTGTTCTTTGCTTTGTCAACTTTAATTTATCAAAAAAATAATAATAATAGACCAAGACGTAGCAATCACAGCTTAACAAAACACTTAACAAATTTTTTGTTATTCTTAACCAAATTTGCTATTACACTAGTTTTTTATGGACAATAGATAATGCTTTATTTATAAACTTATTGTAATTGATCCTCGACGTCCATTTAAATTAGGTAAATTAGAATATCATAATCTTTAAATTTCTATTACTTTATGTCAATCATTTATGTTTTATATATTTATTTCATAATATTGTTGGGTGAAGAATTTGAGAATAAGAATAAAAGTTAAAACAAAACTAGGGTAACAAGGAAAAATGCCACAATCAACCTACACAATGAACAAAAATAAGAAAAGCCAGAAAAAAAAAGCCTTAATCAACCTAATAGAGTAAACAACGTAGAAAAGATGAGGCTATTGATTAATAATAACTCCTATTTTATAGTTTTACAAAAAATTAAGTATTAGAGAAACGAAAGACATGAGGAAGAGCTAGCAATAGCTCTAATCTAATGAGAATTCTATTTTTATTTCTCTCGTGATGCATTTTTAACTTGTTCACATTTTTCTTTAAAAGAAAAACAGTAATCACTTCATCTTTGAAGTACCAAACTTAAACAACCTTAAATTGAACACCCTATAAAATTACAAATAAACATAAGGTGAGTATTTTTCTATATAATTATATATATATATATATATAGTTTGATGATTTTTCTTTCCTCTTGTTAGATCAATATGGTCTCAATTTTACCTTGTCTCCTTAAAGGTTTGTACATGATCTTATTTTATGGATAATCGTTTCTCTATTTTATTTAAATATTCAATTTACTATTTTTTAATACTAATATATGTACATAAATAAAAATTATTATGATACTAGAGTATAAAAAAAAACTATTGTCAATGACTCTTTTGGTCTACTATCATAAATATCAGCACATGCATAATGATAATATAAATATGTTGAAATATTACATCTATGCCTATACTGTTATGCATGTTTATTCCACTATGCACATAAACTTATAAAAGCATGATTTGAACAAATAACACAGTTTTATTTTTATTTTATTCTTTTAAAAACAATAGATAAATCATAAATTAGAATCTTTTATTTCTTAATTAAAAAAAAAAACCACCACCAAAGCAAGTTTATTTAGGCCTTGTTTAGATTAGCTTATTAAAAAAACGCGTTTTTTTAGTTTAGTAGAAGTGCTTATGAAAAAAAGTGTTTCTTCAAAGTAAGTTAAGTACTTTTTATATTTAGTATTTGTATTAGCTTTTCTGTAAAAGCAGAACCGGTAAAATAAGCTAAAAAACAGTTTTTTTTTTCAAAAAAAGAATCAATACAAACAACTTTTTTTGAATCAAGAAGTGCTTTTTTAAGCACTTCTGGGTTTTCTAAAAGTTAATCCAAATAAGCCCTTAAATGGTTAGTAGCAAGTGGCACCGATTCAAATCTTCATTGATACGAATCTTCATTGAAAGAATTAACTTAGGGTGACATTGAACCATTTACTCATATAAGTGCACGTCCCTTGATAAATGCATTCAAAATAATAACTCACATGTAATTAAAATACTAATATGTATTTATCATCTTTTAAAAATAAATAAAGAAAAACATAACATTGTCAAAAAGACAAGTTTGAATATCAAATTAATGTAGGGTGAGGGTCACAGGTGCGTTGATGAAAATAACTCAATAATGATAATAATGCCGCTTTAATTTTATTTATTTATTAAGAATATAGATAAGCTATGAATTTGAACCTGGTCGTTGTTTTGTTTGTGCTTCTTCTATTTTGAAGCAAACAAGCAGTAGGGGTGTTTTGGTAATTTTGTACGAGTGAAAACGAAAACGGAAAATAGAAGAAAACGGCTGATGCGGAAATCATTTTCATCGCCGCAACGCTCGCCGGAACATGATATCGAGAGTGATCGCTGCTGCCGAGAGAACCAATCGCGCTTCTTCTTCTCTTCCGAGCTTCTTCTCTTCATGGAGGATGATCTCCATGCTTGCTTCTTCTCCTCTCTATGGCACCAGAGCCATCGACATGGCTGCTCGGGATGGCGAGCTTAGGATCTTCACCGTCGCTGGGGAGGTGTCTGGCGATGCCATCGCCTCTCGCCTCATGGCCTCCCTCAGGATTCTCTCTCCGTTTCCTGTTCGCTTTGCCGGAGTTGGGGGGTTTGTTCTTCTATCTCTTTCCCTAAAACCTCTCTCACTGCTTCATTTGCTTTTTAGTATGTGAGCGGAGGACTTGGGAGCTTTGATTATTACTGTTGTTGTTACTGCTCTTTAGTGGTCTGATTCAAGGAGTTGAAATGCTGAATTATTATGATTTATTTTTGTTCTCGCTAGGATCAATCCAATCTGTTGTTCATGCTCGTGTATAAAAATCTTTGTATTATTCTTGTTATGTAGTTCATTTAGTTCTTGTGAGGCACATATTAGTGATTTATAGCTCATTTTCTTAATGATTTTGAAAAACAGTCTTCATTTTTTATTGATTTGCTTGTATTGTTTTGTATGTGTTTCAAGAAATTGAATGTTGAGTTATTATAATTACCTTAGCCAGATTTGGATCAGTTGTAATTTACTCTTATAATTTTTATATTTCATTTTGTCCATGTTAGGCACATTCATGACCATAGTTCATTGCTTCTGTATTTTGCAGTCTTTTTTTTAGTGATTGTTTCTATAATGTGATTTAAGGGATTGGTAGCAAGAATTACAATAATTACAGTAAGTTATTTCTTCTTGTTTGGCACATTCAAATTCACAGATCATGCTTCTGCATTTTGTGCAGTTTTTGTTTTTATCCGAAAGCATGTATTTTATGGGATTCGAAACAAAAGTTTCCATATTGAAGTACTGTACTTGTAATTTACTTCATTCTTGTTAGGGACCCTCATACATAATCCCTGGCTTATTCTTTTTCAAATTTTTGATTTTCAATTTTTTGATGTTTGCATCAACCTTGACTTTCTTATCCAGAGCTTTGATGCACAAAGAAGGGTTGAAGTCTCTGTTTCCAATGGAGGACATCTCAGTTATGGGCCTGTGGGAGTTGTTGCCATACCTTAACAAAATCAGGGTGAACTTATCAATGTAATTCTTTGCATAAGCGCCTTCTAATTGAGATTGTTTGGTGTCTGACTGTAATGCTAGATTTTGAATGTGACAGAGGAGGTTGAAAGAAACTGTAGAAGCAGCAATCTCATTTCAACCTCACGTTGTAGTGACAGTTGACTCAAAAGGGTTCTCTTTTCGGTTCTTGAGGCAGCTTAAAGGTACACAACATGCTGCCTTTAATCTATAGTGAGCTACTAGCTATTTGCTTCTTCTTAAGATGGAGCAAATGTTGCTAATGCCTGATTTAGATTTGTGTGCTGGGAAGTGTTTAGCGGTTGAGTGCCTTTTGCAGCTAGGTCAGATTGCAAACAAAGTGCTTTGCATGTGCATTATGTAGCCCCATCATTCTGGGCGTGGAAAGGGGGTGAAGCTAGGTTGAAAGGGCTGCGCGAATTTGTTGACCATTTGCTGTGCATTCTCCCATTTCGAAGAAGAAGTTTGTAGAGCAAATGGATTGCCAGCTACATATGTTGGCCATCCCATGTTGGAAGATCATGTTCACCTTAATGAGGTAGACTCTCTCCCTTTCAAGTATTTATCTGATTTTTCCATCATATGGTTAGTATGGTATCTTTGGAAAAGCTTACTGAAAATTTGTAAAACAGGTGAGCATTAAGGGTTTATAAAATTTTATGTTACTAGGAGATTTTGTTAAACTTTTTATCGAAAGTGTATGTTATCCTATTTACTAGCCAGCAGAAGCAACAAAAATACGCGGGAGACCATATAACTGTCTGTTTTGGGTACCCTTACCTACTGTAGGCATCATGTCTTTTCATATGCTTGGTTGAATATACTCTAATTGCATAGTTAATCTTGCTGATTTGCTGTTCTCTAGAAAAATATGCATAAGCTAAAAAGATGACATTTTGCAGGTCTAATACCAATATACCATATGCTTTTTTTATTAAGATGCGCTAAGAGCTTGTAGTCGATAAAGAAGCTATAGTTGTTATTGTCATCTCAAATTTGTTTTGCTCACCTTTAAGTATTGTTGGTACTTCTGGAAAAATGTGTAATCTTGCTGTTTATTTCTCTTTCTTTTTTGTTGTTGTTGTTGTTGTGAAAAGCTATAATTCCATAGGAATCAAGTTCCTTCACATTACCATTAAACATTATTAACATTGTATGTTCCCCACTTTTTGCTTGCAATGGATTCACTATTGATCATGTAAGTTTCCAAGAAAGGCATGCTTGCTGAGCATAGTTGTCATCTCATTGCGTATATGCATGTAATTATTGTGCATGTGGTAAAATATTTCATTTGTTTTTGCAACTTTTGTCAGAATTATTGGATTCCTAATATGTTCTCTAGTGGAAAAGAATGTATAAAGATAATATCCATATTTCTTCTTGTGTTACCCTAATTTATGAAGTTTTTCTCTGTGCCTTGTAAGCATCATACACATGCTTTTCTTTCGTTTTATTCTTTCATTTTCCACTTCTAATTCTAATACCTTCTGCCGTTGTTAGATCTCTCGCATGAATTTTTCATCTGTATTGAAGTACAGAAGTTACATTTATAAGTTAGATAAGGGCTCTTTTTAATTTGAGATCATTTGACTGCTAAAATATTGCCGTAATCAGCCAATATTAACTAACTTTCCATGCAGTTTTCTTTATTTGTTTGGTTATTTTTCAAGAAATTCCATTAATTTATTATGAATTAATCCGAAGAAGGTTTTCTTTCTTGCAATACTCAAGACGTCCTAATAGGTTTGGCCGACAATTTTACAGCCAGCTTTATACCTATTTTTCTACCAATAACTAAAAGTTTGTTACATCTTAAAATATTCAATTATGTTATTAATTCCCAATTTTTGAGAAGAAAGCATAAATAAAATACTTTTTTTTTCTGACTGAAATTTTAGTAATTCAAAAGTTATATTCTCTTTAATTTTTGTTGCTCAGAATAAGGAATTATCAACTCTTGCTGCTTTTTTTCCTCCCTTTTTTGCATCTATTTATTCTGTAGATGTCTATGCCTAATTCTCTGCAAAAATGTATGCATTGGATGTTTAATAGGAGATGGATGGTTCAGTTGCAAAATGGAAAGTGCAAAGAAATGGCGATGGTTTCCGACAGGAGCATGGACTTTCCCCGGGTAACATTTCTTGGTCTTAACTTCATTTCATTGTCAATATTCCTTTTTCCAGATAAGTTTATGATATCGATCAGTTGATTTAATTTGCATTTTTCCCCTGGTTAACTACATGCATAAACTTTTGGTTATGTTGTTGTCATCAACATAGCTGTCATTGGTGCATGTGTAGCACTTTTACTTGCTTCACCTTTTTTTAACTGCGCATGCTACCATGTATAACTCATTTATATTCATTCCTCCGTCTCATCTCCAAAGTGCATCAAACTGTTTATATCTATCAATCTTTGAAGAACAATTATTTCCAACAAGCCTTTCTAACATTACTTGAGCATTTCCATAAATATTTCCTATTAAACATCATCTTTGAATGGGGATTGTTAGTAACAGATGTGCAATCTTCTTCAGTTCATTTTAGAAGACATTTTGGTCCTGCCCTATCTTCAGAAATCTCTGTAGCCTCATTCCTTTTTGATTGCTAACATGGCGCAAATGATGGTTTCAGTGAACCAAATGAAAAGGGTAATTGTGTGAAAGTCCCTGGGAAATTATTCTGTAATATTGGTACTTGGAAAATTTCACTTCCTGAGTTGCCGGTCCTTGGCCATTGTATTTAACAATTCATAATTCTTTTTGGTAGCTCTCGTTTATATATATATGTGTGTGTGTGTACACGCAATATCTATTATTTTTATTGAATATTCATTATCTTTAGTATTACTACTTTGTTTACTATTTATCACATGCTTAACATTCTCATCATTAGAAAAGAGGGGAAGGGATGAAAGGAAAATGATTAAAACTTCAGAGACCAACTGGGGACTTGCCAAAATTGATGGCGCGCCAAGGAAGAAATTTTTTTATAATAATTTTTTAAATAAAATTTCCCAAATACACTTGATTTTCTTTGCAACATATCATAACTACGTTTTTGATGAGAAGTGTATAATCTGGATCTAGAGAGCAGGATTTCATCTTGGCACTAAAGAAAGATGTGTGATTACTGTAATTGTTATTCGCTAGCTTTCTTTTAATTATGTTCATCATATGCCGCTGTTTTAACTTTTGAACCGTGTTATACCACCTACACATTTTTCAGTTCAACATTTTGCTTGGTAAAAAATTTGGTTTTTTCCTTCTGGATTGATTATATGAGCATCCAATGTGACAGGTGCCACTGTTATTACCTTACTTCCTGGAAGCAGGCTACAAGAAGTCAAGCGGATGCTCCCCATTTTCTCAAAAACGGTGGAACAGTTAAAAGACACATTTACTGATTTATCGACTATTATTCCTCTTGCACCCAATCGCCAGGTGGAGACCTATATCAATAGAGAGATTCAGTCTTGGCCAGTGCCGAACGTTTTGATATCCGGGTCCTCACTAAGCAAAAAATACGATGCATTCAGTGTATGCCAGAACATCAAATATTTACTCTTCACTTCATGCTTGTTGCTTCCTCAGTCTTTTCAAAACTGCTGATTTTGATGTCAAAGTTGGATGCAGTTATTATTTGTTTTCCTGTATTGTAGCATTTAGTTTTGGCTTCTTGTGTTCTTATAATTACTCAGTCACAGTTTCTCAGATTTGTGAATGATAATGGGTGTTAGTTTCCTTGAATACCTGATATATTTAATTTTTAACAAGTATTTTATAAATTTGAATGTCTTTTGCCACTGCTATGACTAAAGTTTTTGTTGATAAATTAGATAAAAGGTAAATCCTGCAGGTTATTGATAAATTTTGAAACTTTTGCAGGCAAGCAGAGCTGCACTGTGTACTTCTGGAACAGCTGTTATGGAATTGCTGCTTGCTGGGTTACCTTGTGTAGTTGCATATCGAGCTCATATCTTAACGGAGTGGCTGATTAGGTATAGGACAATGTTAAAATGCATATCCTTGCCAAATATTCTTCTGAACTCACCCATTATTCCTGAAGTTCTTTTCCAGGAGTGCACACCTAATAACCTTTCCATGGCCCTTAGGTAATGTCCTTGCTGATATACCCTTTTTCAGTAATTTTTTTTTAAATTCCTTCACTGTTTTTTTAAAAGTCCAACGATGTATTTTCTAACATTCGAAAATCTTAGAACATATACCTGCTTTTTTTTATCTCTTAATAAGCTATGTTTGCAAAGCAAAGCACCATTAAACCCTAACAAGTAATTGACCAGACCTAGAATCCCTATCTAGAACCATCTAATTGATTTGATTAGTCTAATTAATATCTGTCAAGGGGAAAATTTAAGAACAGAACATGGCAGAAATGGTGTGGAAACACTTGAAACTTTTACCATGGCCTTACTTAGTTGAACATGGAACTTTGTATTATGCAATCAAATGAAAGACAACAGAAGAATATAAAAAGGAGTGGCCCATACTTGTGGGTTGTCACTCTTGTGTTTGTAATTGGATAAACCTTGATCAAAGGGGTTCATTCAAAGTTATCAGGCTGTTACTCACCAAAACCCATGTTGAAGACAAGGATAAGCATAAAAGTTGTTATCACAATCAGTACTCTTATCGAAGGCTAAACTTCAATAATTTATTTTTATTTCGACATGGAATGGCTTATCCAACAATTATCCAAGTTTTTTGAATGCAGTCTTATGATGTTTTCGCATATCCATTGTTCAACCAAACAATAGTTGATTTTTGGATTGACATAAACCTAGGATAAACCCGGGATAACTTTTATCCCTCCGTATTCATCCGAGATATGTTATCCATTTGCCAAACACACTGAATATGCTAGAAAGTACCAGTAGAATACAATGTATCTGGGCAGGTCACATGAACTGATAAGCCTAAACTGGAGCAGTTTCCTAAGCATACCAGAAGATAATGAAGCTTAACAGCCTTGAATAGTTGAGTGCACTGTTATAAATAGGGAACACACATCATGATGATGTTGTAATCCTGAATTGGTCATTGAGAGAACACAACAATTAGCAGATGTCAATAAACAGAGTTCCTTTTTGAAGTGGAAGAACAAAAATCATGATTTAGTTTCTTAATGATATAAATCCTTGGAGCATCACCGTTTCATCATCTGAATACCAGCATCTCTGTAATATGAACATCAATTCACTAGATACTAATAGGTTATTTTTATGTATTATACCTTCTTAATGTGATTGATTTATGCTTGCTATATTTATTTTACGACACTTCAAGGTCCAACAATTTATGAAGACATGCAGCCATTGACCTGAATTTGAACTTGGATTTAGTCAAACTGATTTGCTTAATTTAATCAATGCAAAGCTAAGATTCAAGCATTAATGAAATATGTTTATCATGTTTATATCTAGTAATGTGGTGATTTTACAGCAATATAATGCTTGACGAAGCTGCCCATGAACAGCAAAGAGCTGCCGCTATGGAGGTCTTTGAACTTCTCTGGCCTTCAAAAGGAAATCCTGGCAGTTCATTAATACAAGAATTGGGATCCTCTTTACCCAGTTGCTGCCCTAGCATGGTTGCAGCTTCAACTATACTTCACTCTGTGGTGAAGCAATGAAGATGAGAAAACAGGAGGCAATATTTGGCTGCTCAAAGTTAAAATGGATACTTTTGCAGTATATGTATATATCCTTGGAGATGTTGATGGCTTTCAGTTGATTTACAATCTAGTTTTCATTGAATTAACTTGATGCAATTTTGAGGGGATTTGTTTAGTTTTGTGTTGACAGGTTTTGTATGTGCTTTCTCCAAAAATTTTAAGTTGGAGCTTTTTACTATAATGGCTTTTTAAGTTCATTTTTTTTTCAGCTTTTTAGCATCTCAAAGTTATCTTTGCTGATTTGATCAGGTCAAGCTCCAAATTATGGCGCCATAAGTTCTTTTAACAAGTAAATTTATCTTTGTTCTATTTTTTAAAAAAGTGCATTTTTGTGAGAATAAGTCTTTGAGATTTGAGCGACAGATGAAATGTTTTTTTTTCTTTTTTTGCGAAATTCATGTGTCAGATATGCAGAAGGCCACAGTTAATATCTAATTATATTTGTGTTATTACTCTGGGTAAGTTAAAATTTAAACTTGATAGTATAATTTTTTTTAATATATATAAATCATGTGTCAGAGATATGCAGGATGGTGGAGTTGATAGATCAGTACATTTGTGTCTTTATTCTATGTGAGGTTAGATTCAAACTTGTTTTCTTAGTGGGACATGAAATAAACAAAGAGGTGGTTCACAAAAATAAAATTTTGTATTCAAATACATTGAAATAGTTTCTTGTACAAATTTATGAATGACACATTAAATGACCAATATAGCTCATAAATCTAGAGAGGGGCATGGGCTGATTAACCGGGGCTGATTAATCGGGCTCGGCGGGCCTGATCCAATGGGTCCGAATCAGCCAAAGACCGACCGATAACCAGCTGGGTCAACAGTGCCAAACCGCCTGGCCGATTCAACCCGCCAGTCACGGGTCACCTTGAGGTGACCCAGACTCGACCTAGGAGAATCCAGAACCCACCGGTTCATGGGTCAGCCAACCGGTTTTTATTTATTTATTTATTTATTAAAATTAAATTTTAAATATCATTTAAAATAAATAAAATATATGAAAAAACACAAAATAAATTTGTGTTGTTCACCAGTTTTTATAGGCAATTGATATTCCCTTTTTCTTATCCTAGCTGATGTGGAACTAAATTTAACTAATGTAAACCTTATCAATTGTTTATATCTTTTAGTGAAAAGAAATCATAGTTAAAAATTTGCTGGTGAATTAGTTAGAGTGATGTTGCATAGACATATATTGAATTGAATTTTTAAACATTTGAAATTATTTAAGATAATTCAAATAAATCAAACTAAATAAAATTTTATAGTTGTTTCTTTATTTTGTTAAATGCTTATTATTAAAATTTTTAATAATTTTTTTAAAATTGGATATTAATAGGCATAAGATTAATCTATTGAAGAACTATTGATTTAATTAAAGAGGGTCATTAGATAGCAAAAATTGAAAAAATTACTAAATGAAATGTTTTTATATTTAAATATAGAAATAATAAATTTAAGAAATTTAAAAATATGGATGGTTGTTTTATAATGAAAAATTGTTAATATAAACTTATAATGATTGTTTTTATCCTAATTTAGATTTTTTTCATTAAAATATATTGTTAATATGAAGATTAAGAAAAATTTATAGTTAAAATATTTTTTTAATAAATTATGTTGGAGTAAAAAACTTCCTTACTAATCCAATAAAAATTTTGATTTAATTATTTATTAATTAATATTGTAGAGAATATTATGATTTTAAGTTAATAATATATTTAAAAATTTTAGAGATTAAATTAGAAAAGAAATATATAAAATTGTCACATGAAAAGATTATATTTGCTTAACCACCCTATAAGATTATAGAAACTAGATAATTATGGTTTAAAATTCTAGTAATTATAAGGGAGAGATGTTATTGTTACTAGTGTGGAGGCCCGCTCTTACGCTGACGGTTTGTTCTTTTTCTTCATTTTTCTTTGCATAAATTTAGTAAGGATTTCTTCATACATGAAGAAATTATGACATAGATTTTTTTCCTATTAATGGTAGAAAAGTTGAGTTGTGATGGATTTACCCACTTGTTTTATCTGATCAAGTAAGTTTGCCAGAGTTACTCAAATTCACTGAGATGTCATTCACATTTACTCAATTTAATATTTCACTCAGTTTTTTATTCTCATCTTAGCGAACAAAACCACTTGAATTAAACATAGCAAAAAGTTGTTCAATTTCTCATCTCTAACTCTAAACAATAAAAAAACAAAAAAAGGGGGAAAAAATTAAACAACTCGACTACACTCAATGGTTGTCATTATGGATGTGTATTAGAGATAGTGGAGTGTTCAACGTCGTCATCCATGGCAACAGGAAGGTTGAGGTTGATCAAAGTTACTAAAGATGAGATTTTGGGAGATGAACTGGATCTGAGAGACGTCCAGGCATTGTTTTTCGATGAGTCAACTCTATGAATTTGATGATGGTTTGGGGTTGATGCTTTTCCTTCCTTCTTATGGCTAACAGTATTTTATACCTGTAAAAGACCAATGTATTAGTGAAAGTTTTTTTTAATAGTCCTGTAACAGAACAATGTTTAGTATATATATACACACACATATTATTTTTCAGCATTTCAACATTACTTTGAGTTTGTCAATCAACTCTTTTGCGTTTGAAGCAGAGACAATTATATGTCATGCACTTGGGTTGATGATACCTTCTTCTACAGCTTGGTCAATGAAATAAAGCAATGAGTTGTAGTAGCCATCAATATCCAGTAATCCGACCTAAAACAAAGAATAAGTTAGTCTTAATTTGTTCATCATTTCCATTGTGTATGTATACAATTGCCATCGAATTACCGGCTTTTTATATATGCCTAATTGTGCCCAAGTAATCACTTCAAAAAGTTCCTCAAGAGTGCCGTAACCTCCTGCATAACAATTCCAATTGCGATTAAGTAGTTTATTTTGTTTAATTCTGGTTATTTATTTCCAGAAAATCAAAATATAATGACTTCTGAGAGGGTTTGTATTTTTGTGCATAATGAATGATAAAAGAACGATAACAAAATTAAACAATGTTAATGGGCATATAATAAATATGAAATGTAGGTTATGTACTAACCAGGCATAGCAATAAAGGCATCAGAATTTCGAGTCATCTCTGCTTTTCTATGGTGCATATCTACAACTGGTTTTACTTCTCCTATAGTGACGCCAGTGATCTGCCAAATTCATAAAACAATATATTACTAAATAGGCATTGTTATTTGTGGTTTATGTTTTTATTTTTGAATAGTTTGTCATGAAATTCAATATTTTTTTCATACCTCTTTATCCATTAGAGTTTTGGGAATGATCTTGAGTATATGGGGAAAAATGTTAATATCTTCATTTTTTTTTTAAAACAAATGGGCTTTTATTAATTTTTGTTTTTTAAAAAATAAATCATACCCAAGAACATGTCTTCCACCATCAAAGACTAGTTTGAGATATCAAACCCATTAATCCAATATTGCCTCCTCCATATACTAAATTAATGTTTTTCATCACTTGAAGGGATTTGCTAGGTTATTTCACATATTTGTAGCAAAGAATACATAAATGAGTAGGTTATATGATTATCAGAACAATAATAGATAAAAAACGATGGAAAGAAAGAGAGAGTAATGAAAAAAGAAACAATTAAAATTTAGTAAAAGGAAGAAGTCAAACCAGTTCTTTGCCAAGATCAATTGTAGCGTCTTGGTAACTCTTTCTCTTTCTTAGGTTACTGCAAATTGTCTTGAATTCTTCTGTACTCATTCTCTTTCTTTTGTTTTGCTTTGCTAACACTGCAAATTGTATTAAATCATCATAAGGACAGATACATTAAAGCTGCAAGTATGATATGTTTTTTTATTGCTATACACAAAACAAATTGGTTGACAATTGCACAATAATAATAAGGAAAGATGAGCAAAAAAGGATCTTAGAACAGTAGGGAAATTATGTTGATGATATGTATTTTTTTTTAGTGTTGCTATGTCTGATCTAAGAGACTGATGATTGTGTGGGAAGGTTACTCTATTTCTATCAGGTGTTATATATGTTTTTTTTATAGTTGCCTTGTGTTGTTCTTCTTTAGTTAATTTTTTTTTTTTTTGTGTGTGTTTTTTTAGTCAAAGATCTTCATCATGTTTTATCAGATTTTCTTAAAAGAAGAGTAGATTTATTTTAAATTTCTGAAAATGTTTAAATTATGATAAAATCCAAAAGAAGAGTAGATTTTCTTAAAAGAAGAGTAAATTTTTGTATACCAATCCTGTCAAAAGCTAGCAAAACCTAGAATTTTCGATCTCGATGATAAAAAAAAATTACACTCCAATCCTGCCAAAAGCTAGCAAACCCTAAAATTTTGAATCCCGATGATTAATTTGTAGATCTACACCCAATTGTCTTCTTGATTGGATGAGAGCAATGAACAACATATATCTTGTGTTATAACATATAATGGACAAAGACCAAGAAATGAAGCTCAAATACCAAGAATGGATCTAGCTATTTCATACCATGCTTCCATGCACTACAAGAAATTTGGGTATTCTCTATGTTATTGTTCGCTACGTAGTAACTTTCGTAGATAAATATGTACCATTATCTACGATTTATATATTTTGTATGGCAAAATATACATTATGAGGCGCCAAATATTTTCCATCCGCGGGAAGATCATGGCCTACGAATGACTTTTAGTAGCTACAATTAATTTTTGTAGATAAAACAAAACACTTTTTATCTATAGAAATATATCGTAGCCAAAAGATATTATAATTTTGCCACAATTTTTGAAACATAGGTAATAGTTTTGCTTTCATCTACGCGTGAAACCCGTAGGGTACAAAGTATATTCTAGTATCTCTACGATTTTGTAGATTTACGTAGGGCAAAATAAATGTTATGTAGAGCCAAAATATTTTCCAATTAGCGGGAAGATAATAGAGCAGCGAATGATTTTTAGTAACTCAAATTATATTTTTGTAAGTAAAGAAAAACCCTTTGTTCTATGAAATATATTGTGAGAAAAGTGATTCTAATTTTTGACCAGCGAATTTTAAAAGCGTGAGGTAATAATTTTGTTTTTCATTTACACACAGCGCTGTAAGTACAAGCATGTTCCATCATCTACGATTTTTAGTTTTCGTGAGGAAAAAATAAACATTATAAGGCGTCAAAAATGTTTGCCATTCGGCGGAAAATCATGGGGCTACAAATGATTTTTAGTAGCTACAATTAGTTTTGTGTAAAGTAAATAAAAACACGTTTTTACTACGAAGATATATCGTGAGAAAAGATATTCTAATTTCATGTACATTAATTTTTAAGTATTTTTATACATTTAATTCTACAAATAATTAGTATTAAATCAACATGACATGTGGAAGATGGCCAACCAATTATAGAAACATTAAAATAAAAATTGAATGAACAATTTGACATCCCCAGCAATATATTGAGAAAAAGGTTAACATCGTATTCATTAAATCAAAGTTTATTGCAACCTTAAATGATAATAATAAATTATAAGAAATGTTAAATATCCAATCAAACATATAATGTGGTTAAACATAAATATATATATATATATATATATAAGTCCTACCCTAACAAACCAATGGGTAGAGTTGAGTTAGTGTATATGGAACTTATACTGGAACCAAGAGAAATCTATTGGGCATTAATAATAATAATAATAATAATAATAATAATAAAAGTATACATCATCATCATCATCATAAGGTATACTAAAGAATAGATCCAGTAACACCATGAGTTAATATTATAATGAAAAAGATGTTTGTTATATGTTGAACAACCTCATCATCATTTATATATTTTATGCTTTTCAAAATTTTTCATTTTTCATTATTCTAAATTTATAACAACCTAATTTATTATAAATTTTGACATTTATTTTTTGTAATATACTATAATGAATTAAATATAATTATATCAATCAATAATTTAATATTATAATTAAAAAATAGTTTAATATAATATAAATTTATAAACTATACTAAAATATTTAAATAAAGTTGCATGCCCATGATCTAGTTTTTAAAGAATTCATATAATTAAATCTAACAAATAGCAAAAATATATATCAAATTATTTATATTATGCTCTTCAAATAATATAAAAAGTCTTATTTCACTTAAAAAATAATATATAAAAAGTTAAAATAAATAAATTTCTTTTAAATTTTTGGCCCCTTAGATATTTGTTTCTTCTCTTGCTCATTGTTCTCCAAAATCTAGGGTTTTGAATCTCTCATCCCTATTGTACTCATTTTTGCTCTTCAAAGGTTTTCAATCTCTCATCCCTTTGTGCTCCTTTTTGCTCTCCAAGTTTTATCATTACATCTCTTACTAGTGAGTGGTTACATTTATGAATATCTTTTGTTTTACTCAAAATCTGCATTTGATTTCATCTCTTTTAGGGTTTCTTTTAGGTTTTTGGAGTTTGCTTGGCATGGGAAGCTCTTGGCTGCAGTAACCAATTCCGATTTCATCTCTTTTATGCTGATTTTAATTGCTTGCTTAGGTATGCAATGCTTCTCGTTTTAATCCTATTTTGTTGATGCTAATGAGGTCCCACTTCTCCAGTTTATTTTGTTGCTTGGTTTATTAGATTACTTTAGTGGAAGTGATAGGTATGGTCTTCCATGTTGGCATTATTCTTGATTATTTCCATATCCATTTTTTTATTAAATTAGGTTTGAATTAAATATCACACCCTTAAAAAATTATGGGATCCTCCCATTCAAAACCTATCAAAAACACCCACTTTGTTTTTTTAATTTGTAGGGTAGAGGCTGTGGTATAGTCATAATGAGCTTTAATAAACAAATGGGAGAGAGAAATTATAGATAGACTAGAATTAGTGAAAGGAAGGTTATTTTGAGTTTATCCAATGATTTTTTTTCACAGTTTCACGAACATCCTTCATAAGGCTAAGTTTTTTTTTTTAAAAAAAATCATTAATTTTGAAATAACTCACTTGGCTTTTATTATCAAGCAAGTCCAAAAGAGTTATATTTGAATTTGCAACTTGTGCTCTTGTTTGAATTTGTAACTTGTTTAAATATGTTATTGTTTGAATTTGTAAATTGTGTTCTTGTAATCTAAATGGGATTACAAAACTGAATAATTGTTCTTTTTTTAAAAAACAATATTATGATAGTCATCACGTGTACAATATAATACTTGAATTGAGTTAGCTATTATTAACATAACTGCATTTATTATTAGTATGGGTGTCCTTTAGCAGAATCTTGACTTCCTCAGCTTTAACAATAGTAAAAAAAACATTGTTGATTAATCATGCCGCAAGGCAATTGTTTTTTTTTTGGTTTTACATGATTTGTTCATCTTATTTTTATTTAATAAATAAATTATGTAATCAACATAATTTATATAGTATAATTCCATCTTTCACACGTGATCTCTCTCTCTCTCTCTCTCTCTCTCTCTCTCTCTCTCTCTATGGCATATTTGATCCCCTTGTTTCACATATCACATATCCTCTCTTTTGCACATGCTTCATACGTAATCCAACTCATTTGGTTTTTGGAATTCACTATTGTTGAATAGGTTATAATAAATTGAGTTAGGCTCACATCACTTCAATCATGTTTTTCAACTAATTTCAACACAATATATCATAATAAAAATAACAAAATATAATAAAAACACCAATCAACATGCAACAAATGGTGATCATCATATCTCCTCAATCATCATAACACCTCCACTTTTTCTGTAATTTTTTTGCATTTTTTAGTCATAGATATCAAGGATTTTGTTATTAGTTACTTGTCAAAAAAGATAAGATTTGCTTTTGATTTTCAATTCTCTAAATAAATATATAAATGTTTTTTTTACCTATTATTTTTCTCAAACCATTAGCGGGCAAATATTATTGTTTTGTGTTTGAGTTAACCATTTCATAGTCATATCATTTTCCATCAATACATACATATCTATAACTATTATGTGTTACTTTCTTTGTTTATATATATATATATATATACACATCTATTTATAACAACTTAGGTTGGGAGTTTGCATTTGTGGGGCAATCTTTCTTCTCTAGTTTGTTAGAACGTTTTTCTTTCATTATTTAGGTCTACATTTTTGTTTCTCTATTGCTTGCTTTAGGTTTTTGTTTGTCTTCTATTTGCTTTCTCAAATTCCTAACAATCATTTTTTTTATTAGTATGGGAGAAAAGTGTTGTAACTTTTTTTGTTGAAATTATCCCTCAAGATATTATTGAAGAAATCATTGCATCTATCGCTTCAATATCTTCTAGATCTCTTCATGATCTCAAAGTGTTACGTGCCTGGTAATGTCATTCATTATTCATAGCATTAAGGCCATCTTTGTTTCTTTGAATTATGAGCACATATATGTATATATATATTGCAGTTGTAAGAGTTTTTATGCAGCATGTCAAAGTCGTAAAGTTGGGCAGTTTATCCGAGTTGATCATTTACGGTGTCTTGACATGAAGGAGTATATTAGTTTTTTTAAAAATTGTGCCCAGACAGATAATTTGGAAGCTAGTTTGGTTCTTGGATTGGTGATAAACTTATTATTCAATTTTTTTTATGGTAGATAAGTTACAGTAGTAATATTGAAATTTTTTTGACATTGGATAGAATGTATCTAGTTGAAAATGGATTCAGGCATCCAACATCTCACAAATGCAGTTTTTAAAGGTCATTTACTTGCTGGCTGTGTATTGGAGATTCTTTTGTACAAAAATCAAGACACACGTCATTCTGGCATGAAAATGCTTAACATGGTCGCTAATGGAAGAGTTGATAATGTTTCAAAGCCATTGAAAGCAAAAAATCTGATAATCATACAATACATAATTGTAGGCATTCTGTAGCAAAATTGCTTAGAGATATAATATGGAATAGCGATATTAAATGGATTGCAGAAGAGGGATGGGAGTGTGAGAGTTATTTGTGCTGGTGAAAACCAATGATATAATTTCTAATAATGGTTAGGTGAAGACGGATTGGTGAGAAAGTTTTGTAGTGAACTTTGTAGATGGAAATAT
Organism: Dioscorea cayenensis subsp. rotundata; assembly: GCF_009730915.1. NCBI lineage: Eukaryota > Viridiplantae > Streptophyta > Magnoliopsida > Dioscoreales > Dioscoreaceae > Dioscorea > Dioscorea cayenensis. The sequence goes on from NC_052473.1 coordinate 4,291,252, forward strand.
GAATTTAATTTGTTTACAAAACTTTTGTAATTTTTGTTTAATTGTGGGTTTTCTTATTATTTATTATTATTATTATTATTTTTGAAGTTCTTTGTGCATATAATGTAGTCTTATATGTGTGTTTTCTTGAATTAATCCCATATGTAATGGAATTTTGAAGCAATAGTTAAAACGTTATTGTATGATTCCTTTATTTGTTTAGTAATTTATTTATTTTGATATCAAGATTTTTTTTATCGATTCCTTATTTAAGAAGAAGATCATATTTGCTTTTGATTTTCACAATATTATATATATATATATATATATATGAGTTAATTTGGATATAGACTTTATTGTGGTTATTAGATGGTTGTTATTCATGATAATGCATAATTTAGTAATTGGGACAAGATCCATATAAGATTACGAAACAATATTTCAAATTTTCCGTCATATTTGGTTTATGTTCACTTTAACAATTTCATAGTCATATCATTTGCAATAGTATGGCACTATTATAGGAAGTGTGTATTTTTCTTTTTTTCCCCGCAATTTAAAAGTTGAGGATTATGATTTTTCAAACATGAGTTTTTATGTAATTTGTTTGTATCTTTCATGAGAGATATCAAAAATTTTGTTGTCAATTTATTGTCAGGAAAATGTCGTTGTAAGTTTGGGATGTGGAGGAAGTGGAATTGAAATTTAAAATGATTAACAAACTCTATGAACATTGCGAAGGACGATTTGGTTAGCATGCAATATTTGTCACTTCCTAGTGCGATTTTCGCTTGGATATGATATTCGAAATAGAGTTAGGTTTGCATCACTTTATTCGTTTTTTTTAAGTTTTTTTTTGTGAGATGACCACAAATTCAAATTTTCTTTTAATATAACATAATATACTATAATATCAATATTTTTTAAAAATATATGTAATTTGGTGTTTGTGAGAATACTTCCAAGTTCAATTTCCTCCCAACTCAAAGTAGAGGATTATTGGTTTATTTATATTTTAAAATATTTAAGGACAGAAATTCTCTCCTTAATATAAAAAAATCAAAATATTTTTTTTAGATACAAAATTATTAATAATCAGATTAAATTTTTTAGGGCATCCGTGCATAAGTTTTGTTATGCAAAATTTAATAATATTTTTAAGGCTTTATCTAATGCTGAGAATTATAAATAATAAATTTTTTAAAAATAAAATCACTTAAAAAATACCAGATAAATGTAATCAATTAATAACAAATAATGTAATATACAAATAATAAAAAAACAAATATATATATATATATATATATAGATATATATATAAAATAAAAAATAAAAATAAAAACACAATATATCTATTTATTTATTTTATTATTTTACAATTCAATATGAAAAAAAGTCATGTATATATATATATATATATGTGTGTGTGTCCGCGTGAAACATAATAGGAAAAAATGAAAACAAAATTAAAATAGACAAAATCATGCCTATATTTATAAATGTATCAAAAACAATAGAATTTTCAAAGAATTTGGCAAACGAGTGGAAATTTGCCAAATGTCCTGCGGAGAAGGCTGGAAGACACTGCTATTAGTGGGAGATAATTTTAATATATAGTTATATAATGAGTTTTTATAAACAAATGTGAGAGAAATTATAGACAGACTGGAATTAATAGGATAGGTTTTTTCAATTAAAGGAGTTTGGGATATCATTAGTTTGTAAACCAAATTAATTTATATATATATATATATATATAGTGGTGTCAAACGGGCGCCGGCCCGGGCCCGGCACGAGTTGGGCCGTGCTTGGCCCAAGCACGTGCTACAAGCAGTGCTCGCTGCAGCATGGCCCATACCCCGACCATGCTTGAGTTAGGGTTTCTTGACCCGCTCGAGTCAACATGGGCATGCACTGCAAATGTAAGTTTTTTTCTTTTTAAAAATTTTTGGTATATTTTTTTGTTTTTTTAGTCAATAAGCGCTTTTTAGTTCTATGTTTTTGAATTTTAGTATATATTTTTTTTATATTTTTTAGCAATTTTAGGGTATTTTTTTATATTTTTGGGGTTTAAAATAAAAAATATAAATATAATATAGTTGGGCCGGGCCACGTGCTGGGCCAACCTTGGTGGTTGGCGGGCCGTGCCGGCCCGACACGATTTCTAGACGGGCCGTGCCGGCCCGAGCACGTATAGTGCATGGGCCGTGTGGGCCCGGGCCGGCCCGTTTGACATCACTATATATATATATATATAGAAACTCAAACAATCTTAGAAAAAAAAGTAAAAAAGCAAAAAAAAAATAATAATAAAACAAACAATAAAATAATAAAATAAAATCTACAAAATTACTTTTATATCTATACATTTATGAACAACAATAAGGACTATTAACATTGAATTAAAACAAAATATATATAGTTTACAAATGAATAATAATTTGAAGAAAATTTCCCATTGACCCCCACTACTAAAACTTGGTTTCTCAATTAATTTCACAAAACCAATGATGATATTCCAAATGTGAGCGCGCATGAGGGATTATTTAGTAATGTCATATGTTTTTGTTGAGCCAATCTTCCATGTCCAAATGACATTAAAGGGCTTTTAATTAATTTCACAAACCAATGATGATGTTCCAAATGTGAGAGGGCATAAGGGATTATTTAGTAATTTCATATGTTTTGTTGAGCCAATCTTCCATGTCCAAATGGCATTGAAGGGCTTTAAGAACTGTAAGGGGATAAACTTTATAGTTAGTATGTATGTATATATTGGAAGTAATTAATTATATATATATATATATATATCAATGAAGCACAAAGTCGAGGAGGGCAATTGGTTAGTTTTTCGAAATAAATTTTTTCTAAAAATTTTAAAATATATCTAGCTCGCCAGGTTGATCGGGTCAATCCGGCGAGTTAACCTGTGTGGGTCGCGGGTTGGGAGGAGCCCAACCTGTAACCGGGCCTGCTACAGTGCGGGCCGGTTACGGGTTACCGGCTCGGTCTACCGGGTCAAATGAATCGGCGGGTCTGAGCGGGGCTGGCCTGGGCCTGGCCAAAGTTGGCCTATGCCCGCCTCTACATAGACCACAATAAACAAATTACCTATATTAAAAATTTGAAATTACTAAAATCTTAAAGAGCAGAGCAGACCAGACCAAAGCAAAATAAAATAAAACGCATCATGTAGCTCACTCCAAAGATCATAAATTTTTTTTTTCTTAAAAATTAACCTTTTTTTTTAAATCCGCCAAAATTTTGCCCCAAGCTAGTGCTTCAATGAAAAATAAAATAAAAATAATTATACAAAAAATAAAATTATATATTCAAATCTATTACCGCGCCATTTTTTTTTTTTAATTCAAAACGACGAAAACAAGATCCCAAAACTCCTTCCCAAAAATCCTTAACGCAAAGGATCGATCATGGCTTCCATTCCCCCAAAACCAGAGAACCCTCTCCATCTCCACACCACCAAGCTCACCCTCGGCTGCCCCATCCTCGACTCCTTCCTCGGCGGCGGCATTCCCTGCGGCTCCATCACCGAGCTCGTCGGCGAGAGCTCCGCCGGCAAGACCCAGCTCTGTCTCCAACTCCTCCTCTCCTCCCTTCTCCCCCCTTCTCTCGGTGGCCTCTCCTCCCCTTCTCTCTACATCTACTCCGAACCCCCCTTCCCTCTCCGCCGTCTCCTCCGCCTCTCCCTCCCTTCCCTCCCTCCCTGCCCTCTCGATCACGTCTTCGTCCGCCCCTGTCCACTCACCCTGATGATCTCCTCTCCCTCCTCTCCCACCTCCCTGACTCCCTCCCCGTCCGCCTCATCGTTATCGACTCCATCGCCGCCCTCTTCCGTTCCGAGTTTGACAACACTCCTCGCGACCTCAAATCCCGCTCCTCCCTCTTCTTCAAAATCTCCACCAAGCTCAAAGACCGCGCACGGAAGCTCGGCGCCGCCGTTGTGGTCACTAACCATGTCGTCGACGTCGTTGAGGCGGAGTGCGGTGGTGCGCGCTGCTTGTGGTCGTCTGGTCGACGGGTTGTGCCTGCGCTAGGGTTAGCGTGGTCACATTGTGTCAATACTAGGGTTTTCTTGACGAGGAGTGAGGGAATGTCGAGGAGTAGCAATGGAGAGGAGTGCGAGGTGAGGACTCGGAGAATGCATGTGGTTTTCTCCCCTTGTTTGCCGGAGCGCTCGTGCGAGTTCGCCATTGTTGGTCATGGAGTGCTCGGTGTTGGCTAGTGATCAGGTACCCAAGTATTTGATTCCTTGTTATCTCTTTTTTTGTGATATGCCTATCAAGTGTTTGATGAAAATCTTTAGCAAAATGCAAGCTTTGAAGTGTAGTCCTTTTTGCCCATGTTTCTCTGATTATATAATATATATACACACACTGTTTATGTGTATAGTTTTGCACAGATTGCATCTGGTCATCAGTCTGATGATTCTATTGTTATGAAGATGATGAAATGAAATTTCAGTAATAGTTCTTCACTTGTAGAACTGAAAACTCTTATTAATGATAAATTTTACTCAACATTAGATGGCATTGTTATCAGTGGAATCCTCAAAAAGAATGAGCAATCAAATCTGATCAGAATGCAGTATTACAGTCAGTTAACAGGCTCAATTTATGGCAATTGTGTAACTTGGATTTGTTAGCAAAGATATCAGAATGAAAACATGAGTGGTTTAGCAAGGTTTACTTTTGAAAACAGTATATATCAAATGAAATCCTTAAGATGTTGTGTGGTGTCTGCATATCAACAAATGTTGAACTTAAATAATAAATTCTCTATGGTTTTAATACTGTTCTTCCTGGTTAAAGTTATCACCATCATTTTCTGCGGATGTTGATTTTGATGAAATAAGTGTGAAGTATTTGTCTGTAGGATCTTAATGCACAAGGTAGTTGCTTGCGTAAGAACAAATGCTAGACTAAAGTTGACGAACTCTCTATGTGACACCATAGTGACATCCAGTAAAATTTATATCACTATCATTTTGAGTAATGGTAATGGCAACATCTGTGATTGAGATTGTAATAGGTCCTATTGAAATTATGAAAATAGATCAGAAAGGAGTGACATATAATTGCAACATGCTTGCTTTATTTTCAAGGAACATCGTAGATTATTGTCCTAGTTTGGTTGTCACCGTTAGCTTCCTGGAAGAAAACATTATGGACTTTGGTTAGTAATATCTCCAATACTCAAGTCTAATCAAGCTGAACTTTTCATAAGGAAATTCATGGTCTTCCCCTCACCTTCCTCATAGATCTCAGCGAGTAAAAATATATTTATTGCATACTCTAATTCTTAGAGTTGAATCACGTGTGTAAAAATACCTGAAGTAGGAAGGCATCCATGTCAGCCATGTCATTGTAACTTGTTGAAACTTCTTTAAGCTGTCATAGTGGTAGCTTGCACATCTTGCTGAAGATTGGGTCAAAGAGCAACATATTATTCCAGTGTTATTCTAATCAAGTAAATCAAAATCAAACTCCTTTTTAGACTAATAGATGTAATATATCTCCTTGAAAGTTATCAGCTCAGCTGACAAGTTCTTATTAGATGCTATGAAGAAATAAAACCTGATATAATTTAGAAGCAGATCATTTTTTATTGTTAAAAAGTATAAATATGAAGAAACAAGATGAGAACTGTTTTATATATGAAAACAGGGTACATGAATGAATGAATAACAAGTATAGATTGGATCTCTAAAGGGTCAAGTAGGTTACAATTCAAAGACAATCTGAAATTCAGACTCAAGTACCACTGGAGAATTTACATTCATCTAGAGAACAGATCATCTGAATGAAAAAAAGAATGTGGTTTTAATGGTCATTCTTGGTCATCTAACAAATATTGGTACAATATCTCATGCCAAGCCATTGCCCTGCATAGAATTTCATTCCCAATATGGTGAAAATTGAGAGACATAAATGGTAATTTCCACCAGTCAAGATTAGGTGCTATACCATCCAATGAAAACGCATTGCATTCATAACAAAAAAACCAGATTACAAAACCCAACAATCATCAAACATTTATTATAAATTAACAATCATAAGTAGATGGCACCAAAACTCCATTTCTGCACAAAAAAACAACCCAAAGCACCAAAACTCAAAAACAAACAAACAAACAAATCCAATACCTCTATGTATCAATGAGAACATGTATCATGAAACCTCAGTATCTGTACTCTGTAGTCATGAACGAGGCCAGTAATAGCCATAGACACTGTAAAATGTCTGCGCAAAGGTAAGCACAAGCAGAACAACAGCAGCAACAAGGGAGATGATAGCCCAAGGATTACTGAAGTAGTTATGCTTCAAGCTCGCCCTCCAAGCATTCCACCTATGATTATAATACCGATTAACCTGCTCCGATAACCCGGAGAGGTAACTATCATTGATGTCGAACACTACCTCCTGACAAAGCTTATTGAAAAGCTCGGCGACTTCATCGTCGTTCCCGAGCCAGTGCTCAATAATGCCGCAATAATGCAGGTAACCAACATCATCCGCAGAGTTGATAAGATTGTCCATGAAAACAACATAGGATGTAATGTCTTTCTTGCTGTCCATATGGCATTGTTCAAAAGCTATGAGATTAAGGAACAAGGATCTAGTGCCATCATGGATAAGCAAGCGTGGGATCTTCAGCACTCCATTGTGGAACTTAATGTCCCAGAATCGGTCAGTCTTGCGTTTCTTGAACTTGACACCAGCCTCCCGGAGTTCACTGACGCAATGTATGAGTTGTTGCCGGCGCTTATCGGCGACGCAGCGGCGATTGTTGGACCACCGTTTGAGCCACGGGCGCGGTGCAGGTTGGATACCAGTGCGAAGCAAGCTTTGCCGGAAGACGTCGAGACAATGCAGGCCGGTGTCAGATAAAGGGTCGAAGGCAGGATCGAGCTCAAGCTTGGAGCGGTCGCGGGAGCGGAGAGGTTCGTCAGTGGGGATGAGCGGGTCGAAGAAGCAGATGGCGAGGCGGGCGACGAGGCCGGTTTGGTCGGGTTGGTTGAGCTGGAGTCCATAGAGACGGTCGAGGATGAAGAGTGGGATTTGGTTCTCAAGCATGATCATGTCACGCTGGAGGGAGTGCATTGTGCCGCGCATGGCGAAGATGGGGTCGTGGCGGGAGTAACCGAGGGACTTGAAGCCTTCGCCGGCGGAGCCACGGAAGAGTTCGAGAAGGAAGCAGCCGTCGAGGAGGAGCATGAGGAGGAAATCAGGGGAAGAGAGTGGGATGGGGGAGTCGTAGCAGGATCGAGCCCGGTCTTCAAGAGGGTGGAGAGAGTTGAGGTAGAGGTTGATGGAGTGGGAAGTGCGGCGGAGGACGTGGTGGAGGGAACGCCATTTGTGGCGGTCCATTTCACGAAAACGACGCTTGGAGTGGTGGTAAGGACCAATGCTGACGAGCTGGGGGACGTAGGATTTGTCGTCGCCGTCGCGGAGGGATTTGGGGACACGGTAGATGGAGTGTTTGGACCAGGGGAGGAGGAGTCATAGAGTTGGGCTTGAGTGAGGTTTTCTTGGATGGAGATGAGCCATGAGTCTTTGGGAGTGGGACTGGGATTTGGTTCGTTTGGAGGGAAGGTGGTGGTGTCATTGTTGTGTTGGGTTTCTTGGGATGGAGATTGGGGGAGGAGGAGGAGAGGAGGAGGAGGGGGATGGGGTTGTTGAGTAGAAGGAGTGGGAGTGGAGGGTTGGGATTTGGGAAGGCCCGGCTTCAACTGTTTCTTTGAGTTTCAGGGTGATAAGGTACCAGCTTAGTAGCTCTTTGTTGAATACTGCTACCATCTTGAGTGTGTTTTGGCTTTAGGTGGTTTCTTTGGATTGGATGACAGAGAGAGAGAGAGAGAGAGAGAGAGTTTATTAATCAGAAAGAGGAAAGAGTTTTACAAGTTGTTTGATGATTGCATTGGATGTGTGTGTGTGTGTGTGAGAGAGAGAGAGAGAGAGAGAGGAATGTTTTTTATACAGAAAAGAGGGAGGATTTTACTAGAGAGAGAGGAGTGTTTTTCATTCAGAAAGAGGGAGGAGTTTTACAAGTTGTTTGCTGATTGCATTGGACGAGAGAGAGAGAGAAAGAGGGAGGAGTTTTACTGGTTGTTTGATGATTGCATTGGATGAGAGAGAGAGAGAGAGAAGTTGTGTGTGGTTTAATGATATCAGTGAGATGATAAAGACCATGAAGGAACCTTCACTGAGGTTATCATTGCTGTTGGCGTAATGCAATGAGAGTTTTCTGTCTGGGGGAATGCATGTTTTGCACAACTTTTATGAGTGGGGACATTGTGGTTTGCTTTTTGATTAAGACTGGTCTATTCTTTGAAAAAAAAAAGTCATTTTATTCTCCTTGTGACCATATCAACTAAGGTTGATTTTTATTTGGTGCCTTTTCTTCTTATTATTTTTTTAACTGTATTTCACTCATCAGTTTTTTAAGAGTTTATGTAGTCTGAAGTGAGTTATTTGAAAATTTATAAAAAAAATATAATTTTTTAATGTTTTTTTTACAGTCATAAAAATTTAAATTTAAAATTATTTAAAGTGTTATTTATTTATTTGAGAAATTTATTGATTAGTTATTATTTTTTTTTATCCCTTGTTTGTAAGTTGTGAGTGTTAAGCAAAAGATAAAGTCTGTAATTTACAATGTTAATTTGATTTATAAATAAAATGATAATGTGACTATAAATGACAAAGCTTGACATTTTGGATTTTCAGTTAGGGGAATCAATGTGTTTAACATGATAATTAAATAGATCAATAGAAGATTGAATGCCTTTACTTTGATATGATTACTTCTATTAGCCAACCTCATGAATTGACCGAGTTTAATGCATTTACACAAAATTAGCTTTGGTTCCTATAATTAGATTCAATTTATTGTCAGTTATTTCACATGGTTTGTTGTGTTTATATGTATACATATAAAAATGCGTGTGTGGATTTGATTTGAAAAATTGGAAAGACATGAAAAATATGAATTTTTTTTTTTTATTTTCTAAACGCTAGATAAAGATAATAATAATTGAACAAATTCTGACTTTGGAAATGGAAATATGAATTTCAAACATATATTAAACGTCCTTTTCCATTATCCAGGTTTTCTACTCAATTCTCAAGATTTATCTCAAACATTAAAGACACCCACCTTAACACAAGCACAAAATAAATAAATAATAAACTATAATAATTCAGATAAAATAAAAACTTAATTTTGAATTGTTAGGGCCCTTTCACAAGAGAAAGGGTCCCACCAAAAATTGGTGTATGCTGCTTGATGTGGCGTGCACACGGTATTCTTTAGTAAAAGGCGAAAGAATAGTTCGCTTTGTGCACACCACGCAGCTCCATGGTTTTTGATTGAATGAGGTGGTTTGTATTTAAAGAGCATCAAGGGCATGCAGCTATGTCACTAGCCGATGTGGGACTAAAACACACTCAAATTATTAACAGTTTGCTTTTTGTGTGGTGGGGGTTTCTTATTTGTTTGGTGGATTTTGAAAAAACATTAGACCTTTGTAAAATAGCACATTTTTAGAATGGGTAAAAATCCACATTCAAGTTTTTTTCTTTTTTTTTTTTAAAGAAATAAATTTCTTGAAATATGGAGGTCTTTTGGACAGCTTTGCAAATGAAGAGTTAGTGTTTTTTTATTTATTTATTTTTTTAAAGGTGACAAATGTTATCGTGTTAAAAGATTGTCAAGAGACATACAGTGATTTTTTTACTACTAAAAACTTTATTAATCTTGCCAAATATTATATATTGGCCAATAAAAATCCTACTATATATATGCTAAGAAGAATTTCAAAAATTAAATCAAACTAATAAATTCTCCTTCCTATGTAACATTGGGAAAAAAAAATACAACACCTCTCACAAGAGATCCATTAGATCCATTTAGATACTATTGTTAAATAGTATTATAAATAGTACATGTTATCCATTAGTCTGAAATTTATTAATTTTAATTTTACTTAAATTATGTTATTTTATTGTTTACTAACCTTAAAATAACTTAGATAAAAAGTTAAAAACCACTTTCGCAATAGAATGATTATAATTTTTCTTTTCTCTTAAATGAGTGCTCAAAAGATTAACTCTCTCACAACAATAGGGTAAGTAACTTGTCTATTTTATGAAAATAAATTTTAAAAATAAAAAAAAATCTACATAGGATTATCAAACTAACATTTTTTTCAAAATTCTTGAAAATCATATTTTATATATATATATATATATATATATATATATATATATATATATATATATATATATATATATGTATACATATATTTGATATTAAACATATATAGAGGTTTAAATAAAAAGTAATGTTCTATTTATGTAATAAGTTTTTCTTCTGAAGATTTCTACTATAGTAAAGAAAACATTCAGTTTTCCGGTTCTTTTATGAAGAAGGACCGTAACATAGATGTTCAGACCTCTGTTTAGTTTGTTGGCTAGCTCCATGTAGAATCATCCTTAACCGCTTGAGAGAAGATCTTTTTTATACTCAGGGAACTATGTAGTCAAAGTTTATGTTTTTGTGCTATCATATTTTTATTTCCAATGCTGCAATGTTACATAAACCTCGGTAGAGCAAGTGAGGGTGGGGCTTACGTGCATATGAACATTGAAACCACTACTCACTTTAAAAAATACGTCTTCTTTCATAATTCAAACTCTCACAGCTTGTGAAAGGTTCTAATAGAAATCTAGCTACTAATTGACCACTTGCTTATTTTAAATAGTATTTTAATATGAACTTTGTCTAAATAGGTTTACTCTGCAATGCATTGTCCTTTTCATCTTTATAAATATAGTTTTCAATAAGCGGTCATAGTTTTATTCACTTGGAAAACAAACCCTGTTCCCTAGTCAACAAAAAGCCCCATGCAGTAATGCCCTTTCATGCCGAAGAATAAACGTGACCTTGGTTCAGGAACCACCGGTTCCATTTCAAAGAAACCTTAAACCGGAACCGTCTAGATAAGGTTTTTAATAGTTCAGTTCAGGTTTTGGCAGTTCAGTTCAACGGTTCTGGTTTGACGGTTCATACGGTTTGGACATTTTTTTTATTATTATGTTAAACTAAATAATCCAATATTTCAAATTAGAATAAACACCAAAATACAAGAATTAATTTAATATAATATTTTATTAAAAAATAAAAGTATTAAAAATTCAAAACAAAATTTTACAATAAAATTACAATAGGAGAAAAAAAAAAAATAAAAATAAAAGGTTTAAACTTAATTATATCAATAGATGCCAAAAGAGAGAACCAAAATAAAAAAACAAAAAGGTTTTTTTGGGAGAGAAGTAATCAATTGGTTAAATGTTCAACCAGTGTTAATGAGTTATTACCGGTCAAGCCTAATCAGATTATTTATCATGACATTATTTTATATAATATATATGTAATTTGATATTTTGATTCAACCTAGAACCCGCGGTGGAATCGCCGATTTCACAGTTCAGTTCCGGTTTTAGGACGGTTTAAGATTTGCTAGTTACGGTTTGATTTTTTACGGTTCGGTTCCACAGTTTCGGTTAAAATGGCCATGTCTACCTACTAAATCTCATCAAATAAATAATAAAATCATTCAAATAGCACCACACAAACAAACTTCTTGTTTATCCAAAATATAAGGAAAAAAAAAAGAAGCAACTAAAAAGCAGCAATATTTACATGAGTTCCTAATGATCAATCAAGAGCCATAAAACAATTAAAAGCTTCTCATGCATCACTCCTGCCTTCATAATTGGGCCGGAAGTTAAGCATTGCAGGAGTCCTGGTGAAAGCCTTCACTCCAAGAGGATTGTCTTTGCTCTGTGCATCAAAACACCAAAAATTAGAATCATATTCATGCCAAAAACATTGGTGTGTTTGTTTAATTTCAAAATCCCCATGTTGACGAATCATTTTCATTTTCACACAAATTTCTTCATGTCATTCTCGACGAACAATGATAGCCAGTTTAGTGGTTTTAATCCTAACAGTGAAAAGATAGAAGTATGAATTACCATTAGGCAGGTTCCATGATAAACATCACAAATGGGGTAGTCATGTGGACAGCAGCTGAAATGGTCTTCACAGCAAATAGCAGACTCAAAAGGACAACATCCCCATGCTAAGCATTCATTATCGTAATCTTCATAGACACAGCAACAAGTAGTGCCTCGAGAGCAGGAGAAGCTGTTGTCACAAACAGTTGGAGGTTTCACTGGAGTCGGAGGGGACGGACTTGGTTTGGGCGGGTTCTGCCCTTCCTTGATCGGATATGAGGCCATCATTGCAATGCCACACTTGCCAGTTGTGTCATTTACATTGCGTTCCATCCTGATGTAGCCATCCTCTCCCCACATTTTGCCCCATGAGTTCTTCACGATCCAATAATCAGTACCATTCTCAGTGCCATAACCTACTGCTGTCACACCATGATCCAGGGCTGTTGTGCAGTTTCCTGTAAAGATTCCCTGAAATGCATGAATTATTATTGTTAAACAAACATTTGATTGATATTCCTGAATCAATCTTGCGGTCTACCAGAGCTATTGGCTGATTCCATATTTGATTAATGATTTAAGCTACACTTGAAAAAGAAAATAGTACCATAAAAACATCTAAGAATAAGGCTCTTAACAATATTGTATTCCAGGTTTTCCATATAATAATAATAATAATAATAATAATAATAATAATAAATTCACAAGATTCTCATGTGCATTGTAAATGTATTTGCATGGGCTCAATATATAAAGGTAACTAGTAAATCACTGCTAAAAATGTTCTATTTTGCTGAACAATGCTCTATGATTAGCATGTGTAACCATTTAAGTCCTGTAATCAAGAGCTAGATTATAAGGTTTCATTTCAAGTAGGAAACCAGGAAATACAATATAACGAAGGTGCACAGTAAATGAAATGAAAGGCAGGGGTGTCAAAAACATAAAAATACAAGATTCATAACCTTGTCTGTCTTTTGAATCCTAATTTTGTCAATAGAACATATCAATAAATAGAATGATAACTAGCCAAAAATTAATAAACATTCATTGCAGACAAGTATCAAAAGAAACTCACAGATTCATATAGTTGGAAGTTTTTGCCTCCAGCTTCAATAGCAACACTAACAGGTTGGTGAGCAACAGCGTTCTTCAATGCTTTCTCATCATTCTCAGGAACATCCTCAAAAGAATCAATAGTAACAACATTTGCATTCCTCTGTAGCAGAACACAAACAACTATTCAGAAACAAAACAAAATTTTAATAAAACAGCAAAAAAAGAAAATAAATAAACAAATAAAAACACAACCACGCACCCTATTTGCATCACATTGGCCATCTTGGCCAGTATAAGGATAGTCCTCCTCAGTATCAATCCCACCATTGTCGATGATGAAATTAAAGGCATCATCCATGATCCCACCAAAACAACCTCGGTTACTCTCAGTATCACATTCCACAAGCTCTTGTTCTGATAACAGTATCATGTCCCCTGTCACAATTTGGTTTATCCCCTCCACTGCTGCCACTGATGAGAAAGCCCAGCAGCTCCCTGTGATCAAAATATAATCAATGAACTCCAATAAATCAAAACAAAAATTGGTTGTGCTATCAATTTCCATTATCACACCAAATTAACATCTTATGGGACTTATTTTGAAATTATAGCTGTGTTAAAAGTTAAAATCTTTATTCATTGATGTAAATTAAATTTTTTTTCAGTGTAAATTAAATATTTATATGAAAACACAACAGAATCCTTCTCAAATTAACCTAGATTAACAACCAACCCCATATTATCAAAATTAATTTTATTTTTGGCTGAAAAGAAACCAGCATGAGCCAAAGAAAAAGGCAACAATGATAGGAAACAAATAAAACATGCAGAACAATAATTAACTTTAATAATCAACAAAATTCCAAAAAAAATCAAAAAAAAAAAAATCCATGCTTGATACTCAAGGAATTATCACGCGCATGCACACACACACAAAAAATCATAATCAGTACAAATTATCAAGGAATTACGCAAAGTTACTAAAGTTTATTGTAAATAAGACAAGCTTTAAAACTTTACTCATTGTTTTAGATTCGATTTTTGTTGTAATTAAACACAAGTCATGTGAAATCACAATCCAATCTCAATTACAAGGTTCTTAGATTAACTAAAAACCCTAATTTTCTCAAATCAAAGACACTTGGAATCCTCATGATCCTTTGCTTCGCCCCGAAGAAATCAAGTGAGTGAGAGAGAGAGAGAGAGAGAGAGAGACTCACCGCAAGTTCCTTGATCCTTGACGGGTCCGACGGCGCCCTTAGCCCTCCAATCAACACTCTCCGGCAGATCATCGCCTTCACGGTGCTTATACCGATCACTGGTGATCCTCCCCTGAATCCTCCTCCTCCCATCAAATCAGAGCCCCAAAATGCTTCTCCCTGAACTCCTCGTTAGTGAGATCAGCGAATCGATTCAAACCAAGCTTGTATCCATGATCTCCGGAGTTGTGCTCCTTGATATACCTTAGATTATCCCTGAAGATCTCAAACCTCCTACTCACCTCGTCCAGATCATTGTAGTACTTTCCATGCTTCGTCAGCCACTCTTGGTACGTCAACCACTCATCCTCCATGGGATCTCTGCTTGGAAAAACGTTCATCAAGGAAGAGCCGCGCATTTCCCTCGCCGTCACCGTTGCCACCGCCGCGAAGAGGCAAAGAACCACCAGAAAAGCTCGTCGGAGGTTCGCCATCGTCGCCGGAAAAGGGTTTTCAGTGAAGCAGAGAAGGTATGGGTTCGTATCGAAGGGTGATGCTGGGTTTATATAGACGAGCGCTAAGGAGAGAAAGAGAGTTGATATTTATGATTGGCCCTTGATAAACTTTAAATGTGGTTTTTAGTCCTTTCTCTTTTCAAAATATATTTTTTATTATTATTATTATTTTTTTTTAGAAAGATGACAAGCACCAAAACCCTAGGGACGTACATGTGTGGGGAGCAAGGCTCAACACCGACCCACGTGCCCTCACTTTGAGTTGGACATGAGGTTCGATCTCAGGTCCTCCCCAAAACGAACGCCCTATACAAGGGACCCAATACCAATTGACCCAAAGGCCGTTGGTCCTTTTAATATATATATATTATTTTGATTTTGAAGGATAAAAATGAAAATTGATATTTTAGTAAGATACTCTTGATACTATTTTGGGGCTTTTGCAGGTGTACCCCTAAAAAATTTTGAAATTGCATATTTGGCCCTGAATAAAAGTTAATTGCATACATATCTTGAATAATATACATAATTGCGTATATACCCTTGGGGTTCAAATTAGTTGAAAAACCATCTATTAATCAACAACAAATATATAAAATTACTATTATACCATTGCATATATACCCTTGAAAAGTTTTTTTTAAGTTGTACAAGGGTTATTTTGGACCTTTTGTATATCTTAATTCAAGTTATAACCATAGTTAATCAAGTTTGATTATCGGAATCTAACAGTGCATATCCGCAATTACCTATATTTTTCAGGGGTATATATACAATTATGTTTTTTCGAAGGGTAAATATGCAATTATAGAACTTTTGAGGGGTTTATAACCAATTCTTCATATACACTTCAACTATAAATAAAAAAAAATATTTAAAATTAGTTAACAATTTTAAATTTATAAAAAATTATATTAGTCTTAAAATTAGTTAACAATTTTAAATTTAATATTTCTTTGCTTAAAAATCTATCAATATTCTATAAGTTCTATCTCTTCTTTAATTATTATTTTTTATTATCTCCCTCAAAATGACGCTTTTACTTTTTTTTTATCCTCTATTATTTATTGAAAAATATAAAAATAAATTAAATATTTAAATAAATTTGAAAAAAAAAAAATAATACTTCACAAATTTTCTAAGTGAACATATAAAAAAATATAAATTTCGAGAAAAGGACATGGAAATAGGATTAGGGGGAGTACATAATAAAAAAAATAATTTTTTAAAGTTAGTGCTCTATGTTTTAAATTTAATAGGAAAAACTCAAAAATAAAGATAAAAAGGATAATAATATAAATAAATTTAAAACTATTTAGATAGAATATAAAAGAGGATAGAAAAATTTTGATAATTTAATTGATAAAAGATATGGATGTGATATATTTTAATTTTTTTTAAAATGATTTGATTATATATTAAGTGACAAGAAATCCTAGTGGCCGGTAAAAAATTAACGAATATTTCATAAATAAATTTAGATTTATTTATTTTTAATAAATTAGAAGAACTATTTTGAAATTTGGCTTTACACTTTAATTATTTTTCATAAATAGCCATTGTCACTAGCCTAGCAAAGTTTCCTTTGTCTATATAATATGTTATATATAAAAAAAAAGTTTTACGCAAATAAATACATAAAAAAAAGTTTTACCTTATCTTAAATTCTGGAGATTTTTAAAATTAATAATTAAAATTGGTATCAATAATAAATATCAAGATAATAAAAATGATAACCAAATTGGATTAAGAAAATAAATATTATTTATATATAATTTATTTATTTTACAAAGTCGACATGTGATAATTCTCCATAAGAGAGAATGAGAGATATTTCTCATTTATAAGTTTCACAGAAGTCCAGAAAATGAATTTTAATCAAGCACATATAGTTACGAGTGACTAGTGGTTTTCTATATTTTTTAAATTTTAGGAATTATTGAGGGAGATCATAATTTTTTAAAATACAAGGGTTGAAATAAGAAAAAGGAAATATTTAAATAAACCGCGAAAAGAATAATGAGGACGTGGATGAGCCCGAGCCGGGGAATCGGGCCGAGTTAATGGTCTAGTCCCCAGGAAATCGGGGACAACTAACAACCGTTCAAACTATGTACGCAACGTACCGCATGGTAAATCATATGCGACTTCATTATAAACTGTTAGATTGTCTCGAGATAGGAACTTTTAATCTCGAAGTAATTTTAACGGTGAATTAATTGTGGCTCGGGTGAGAAGTGGAGCATGTTGATTGGATTTGAACCCGGCGGGGGCTTTTATAAAAGAGAAAAAGAGAAGCTCAACGGCGGATGCGTTTGCAGAAGGATGTGGTGGTGACCACCGTTGGATTGCCTCGAGATCGAGTGGAACCAGTTCTGTGGGATCATCTCTTCACCTGAGAATCACTGTCTTTGTTCGTTAGTTCCCTATTGGACAGCTGTATCTGGGAACTTGGCGTCTTAGGGCTTACTTGGGAGAAGGTAACTGAGGGTTTTGTAAGATATAGTTATAGACCAATTTTTGTTTTGATCTAAGATTATATGAAAAGTAAGATATTTAGGGGTTAAATGGAGGTTTTCAACCCTCCATTTAACCACTTTTTTCAACTCTCCAAATCGAAGGGTTTTAGAGAGTTGAATATTTTTCAAGATAAAAAAACCCTTATTGAATTTAGATAATTGCATCCATATCCTATACAAAAGTTTAGGTTTTGGTTTTGAATGTAAATAGTTTTTTTTACAAATATATATTATAAATTATCAAATAAGAATATTTAATTGATAGAAATAATATTATATGTGTAAAATTAGCATAAAATACTATTTATACCTTAAATGGCATTTTAGTAAATATTAATATAAAACCTTACATTATATTATCTTTAGGGCCCGTTTGGAACTTTGCAAGAAAAAGTAATTGCATGCAAAGTCTTTAGATGCAATTACTTTCCTTGTAAAATTACATTAGATCGTTTGGTTATTTCAATTAAAATTGTAATTACTTTGCATTCCTTCGTTTGGTGTGAATGTGTTTTCACTGTAAAATTAAGTTTATTCTCATTTTTGCCCTTAATTGGTGTAGTTATTAAATTTGGGTTTTATTCAACTCTAATAATATTACGAACTAAGTCCAAATAATAATTAACCTATTCTTCATAAATTTTTAAAAAAATTCAAATGGGGTTTTTATGGTTTTTAGTACACTAAAATATGGATTATATTTGCACCATTATATCTTCAATAAAATACCATAAAAATAAAATATATGTTATACAATACATGATAAAAAGAGACAAGAAACTATATTGTTAAACTAAAAAATTGATATTTTAATTTGAATGCTTCTACTTAATATTTATTTATATATCTCATAGATTTTAAAAACTTTGATTCACTACAAATAGAGACCAATTCTTTTGTAGGCATAAAAAAAAAAACAAGTGTGGACAACAAGAAGTACATAAAATATATATGTCTCAAGTTCTCATCTTATCATATTGGATTATTATATCAACATAGACTTGATTCAATCAAAATAGAAATTTTCCAATAACAATATTATCCAAGCAAGTATGAAATTTATTTGTCTTTGATCCAATTAAAACATGAATTTTAAACCAAAAAAACATAAAAAAAAATTTTTAACAAAAGGATAATCTAACAAACTTGAGAAAAAAATTACTAGAATTGCACCGATTCATAAGAAGCAACCCGAATTAGGAAATACGATCGTGTTAGGATTTTTTCAAAGACAACAGAAACAAGGAAGAGTTTTATGTCATTAAGGGTATTTTGGTAATTTGACAATAACCAAACTTTCCCATCAAGAGTGTTATCACTTTCACACCACCCCCTTGTGAATTACTTTCCTTGGTCAAGTGCAAAGTGATTACAAGGAAATCATATTTTTTTTAAGAACCAAACAGGTTGAAAAGGATTCGCCCTTAATCCAAACACTAGAAGGTTTGATAACCTCAATTTACCTTACCTTCAATCTAAACAAGGTATAACTTAAAAATTTTTTTGATCTTCTTTTACTTTACTTTACCCTACTTTATAAATAAAACCCCTCCTTCACCTCATCCAAGTAAAGCCTAGGGGTGTTTATTTCGCCGTAAGTTGGGAAAGTCAGGAAGTAAGGGAAGTGTCACTTTCTGAAGTGGCGGAAGTGATATGACTTCTACCACTTCCTGTGTTCATTTTGCAGGAAGTTCCACTTTCATGAAGTGTCCAGTTTCCCACTTCCGGTGTTCATTTTGGTGTAAGTGGTGTCACTTCTGCAATGACTTCCATAACATGTTCATTTCAATGAAAGTGAGGGAAGTGTATAAAAAAATAAAAAGATCATAATAAATTTTAGACTAGGTGGTGTCTTTCTACCGTCCTAAAGTCCATGAAATATTATAGGGTGGTGTCTTACTTTGATATCGAAGTTTTGATATCAAAGTCAGATTACAATACTCCTCTTGAGCTTGTGATGTTCCAGCCACTCTCAGCCTAAGTTAGTTTCTTTCTTAGTAGAATAGAAGTAGGAGTAGTTTCTATTATTATTTGTATAGTAACTAGATTTATGATAACTTAGTTCTCCCTCCCGAAAGGGAAAGGGAGGTCTATTGAAATAATCCTTGATAAGGGTTGATGGTAAGCAACCATGGGTAACCTCTAACTATTGGGTCGGTGAAGATTCCAAACTATCGAGGTGAAGGGTGATAGGCGAAGTAAGTCTTGTCAGTTGTGAGGTGAAGTATTCTTGCCGACCGGCGCCAAACTAGGTTGAACAAATAAGGTATGATATCTATTATATATTCCTAAGGCTAAAGGATTGGCAAAGAAAGTATCCGTTAAGGCAGTGGGCTGTTTGAAGGGGAAAAGAGTAGCGTAGGTATGATGCATGAAAGAATATATGATATGATTATCTAACTTGTTTTTGTAGACTTGCAACTGAGGCAAACAGTAAGAAAAACCAAAATCTTGATAAGAAGAGAAAAGCTGAAATTTGGTAACATGAAGTTATGGCATTAGAGGTACGGTATGGATCAAGGAAAGAAAAAGAACAGTGGCAAGAATATATTATTCCTTTAAGACCCTCCTGAGTACTGAGTACGGAATTTACAAATATGATTTCTCAGTATGAAAGTAGTTTTAATTTCTGCAGTAGTTGTAATGGCAAAAGTAGTTCTTATAAAAGTAGTTTCTATCTTAGATTTAAATTCAGTTTGTATTCAAGTTTCTACTATAAATAATCTAGTAGGTAAACTAATTATTGTTTGTATACGTTCCCATGGGTTTCGCTACGACAATAATCCATGGAACTAGTTGGGATATCTTTAGATTTATTTTTAATGGTAAAAGTAGTTTTCGATCTTAGATTTAAATTCAGTCTTTATTCAAGTTTCTACTGTAAATAATCTAGTAGGTAAACTAGTTTTTATTTGTATAAGTTCCCTTGGGTTTTGCTACGGCAATAATCCATGGAACTAGCAAGGAATATCCTTTAGATTTAAATTCAGAATTTATTCAATAAAAAGTTGTGGATCTAGTAGAATTATATAATTATATTAGAGATATTATCTTAGTAAAGCAGATTTACAGAATAGTATAAAGTTATATTGTCAATTAGATCTGTTATACCAGATATTAGGAGAAATTAGGGATAGACATGAAGATTATGGCATGTACACTAGTACGGAACCTTTAAATTATAATCTGGAATAATCCTAGGTTCCCCTCCTATAGTATTTCATGGACTTTAGGATGGTAGAAAGACACCACCATGTCTAAAATTGGTATCAGAGCTATGTTATTTCTTCTAGACATAATTGACAGTAATCCCTATAGATTTATTAAACTATATTTAAAGTTAGTAAGAAAATACCTAACTAGACAAAATATTAAGATAGAGGACCATATTAGATATAGATTTGCAATTTGGTTACTTACAGTGGAAGACTATTTAGAATTAAAATTTAGATATACAAATGAATCTGAAGAACCTATTCCAGTAATAAAACATACAATAGATAAAAGAGGTAATTTTAGCAGGCATATCAGTTGGATCAAAAGAAAAGTCTATTTTCCTGAAGAACATAGAACTAGGATAGAAACATTACATAATCTAAGAAATAATTTAATTTTTGATTATAATGATATCAGTAGTTGTTTCTATTGAGATGCTATTTCTTCTAAATAATCCACTCGAGATGGTAGATTTATTTTTAGACCCTCTTAGAAAATATATATATATAGGTGAGACAATAAAATTAGAAGATCAAATTAGAGGTAGGAAAGCAATCTGGTTAGGAGAAGTTAAGAGGTACCTTAGGCTTAAATTATACTTAGAATTAAGAGTAGAAAGCTTTGTAGAAGAAAGAAAATTAGAAATCGTAAATAATGAGATCATAATACATAAAGTTTATGTTAAGTGGAGAATATTTGATCCGAAAACATATCGGAGTAACTTAAAAACTCTATTTATGTGGAAGAATAGGTTAATAAGTAAGTATCAAAGCATTGAAGTTTGTTATATTTAATGGAACTTAATATAGAATACCTAGATTTAGCTTTACCTAAAGTAGACAAAGAAGAAAGTTAAGTTAATAAAAGAATTTAGTTTAAGTTATTATTTTGATAGAAAATTCAATCATGTAGTCCATAGTGAAAATTCTCAGTTAAATAGCGTAGTAGACATGTTAATTTCTTTAGGAATAAGTTTAGAAAAATTTGATGGGCAAATGCATAGAATTAATACTCATATTCACAGTAGTATAATTTCTAGAAATAAAGTACTAGGAGACTTAGTAAATAGTATGGATTATATTAGACAGAATAATGAAATAATAGGAAAATTAGGACATGATAATTCTCAAAGTACCTCAATAATAATTCTAGAAGATGTTAAAAAACTGCATAATAAGTGTAATGAAATTAAAAAATCATTTGAAGAGCTTAAACATATAGTTTTAACATAATGAGTAGTGGAATGAATTCTTATTATAAAGCATTAGAAGAAACTAAAACGTATCAGGCAACAGGTAGTAAAGGATATAGTAATTATTCAGTATCAGGAGTAG
This sequence comes from Dioscorea cayenensis subsp. rotundata, assembly GCF_009730915.1. Classification (NCBI taxonomy): domain Eukaryota; kingdom Viridiplantae; phylum Streptophyta; class Magnoliopsida; order Dioscoreales; family Dioscoreaceae; genus Dioscorea; species Dioscorea cayenensis. Next base: position 4,313,114 of record NC_052473.1, read on the forward strand.
CAGACCAAGAAATAATTAAGCAAAATAACACGATGATAAATTTGATAGTACAAGTTATTGATAAGATAGAGCAATTAGAACATAGGATTAAATTGATAGAAGAAGAACAAGAGAATAGTACAAAAATAGATTCCTTAATAACTCATATTAATAATTTAGAATTAGGAGACAATCATAGCAATAATATTAAGAAAAAAGAGAATAATAGTATCTTATTTGGAAGAAAATGAATATTACGCCTTTTAGTGGAACTAATGTAACCTTAGCAAGCACATCTAGGAACATAACTAAAGAAGATAGTCATATAGGTAGACCCTCATTCTTAGATAGAATATTAAAAAAACATAACAATGCATGTCAAACATAAAATCCATGCAATACTCTTACAAATACATACCAAAATAATAATTGTCTCATTCAAGATTCACTTTCTTCAACAAAAAAGTTTGCCATCCACCACTCCAAAGAACAAACTATGCATTCATGACAAAGAAAATAAAGAAATCATTAAGTTTATAAGTTTTAAATAAAAACAATTTGTGTTGTATAAATAGAAATAAAAAATATATATCTAGTGTGATGATCTCGTCAAGGGCTAGACTTTCTCATGGAAGCAATAAAATTATCTATCCATTTTTACCGGAGAGATGGCTTCCTCAAGTAGAATTTCTCGGTCTCCTTTTTGTTGTCGATTATACTATTGAAGACCATTTCCATGTCATCATCACTATAACATTCCATGTCCAAGTTCATATAAAAAATTTGCATGTTCTAATTCAAATCAAATCTAAATTTTAAAATCACATATAGCCAAATCATAATCGAAATCGAATTAGGACAACATGTCGATAATATAAATAAATTTCATAATATTTGGATATATTCTAGATCACCTAAGAGCACGGATCTCGATGCGATCTAAATACATAAATCTCAAGATTAGCCGAGAGCACAGATCTCAAGGCGATCTAAAATACTCGAATATCAAGATTAGCCAAGAGCATAGATCTCGAGGCGGTCTAAAAATATTCAAATCTCCAGATCAACCAAGAGCACCAATCTTGAGGCGATCTAAAATATTCAAAGCTCAAGATCAGTCGAGAGCACAGATCTCGAGACGGTCTAAAATATGCAAATCTCAGGATCAACTGAGATCACATATCTCGAGATAATCCAAAATATCCAAAATCTCAAGATCAGCTGAGAGCACATATCTCGAGGTAATCCAAAATATTCAAATTTAAAGATCAGCAGAGAGCACAGATCTTAAAGCGGTCTAAAGTGTTCAAATCTCCTGATCAGCTAAGAGCACCGATCTCCAGGTGATCCAAAATATTAAAATTTCATGATCAGCTGAGAGCACTGATTTCGAGGTGATCCAAAATACACAAACCTTAAGATCAGCTGAAAGCACATATCTCGAGGTGATCCAAAATATCCAAATCTCAAGATCAGCTGAGAGCACAGACCTCGAGGCAATCTAAATATTCAAATCTCAAGATCAGCCAAGAGCACAGATCTCGAGATGATCTTAATCCCAAAATCAACTATGAATACAAATCACGAGGCAAATATATATATATATATATATATAAATATATAAATATAATATAATAAAAATATTATATATAAATCAAATCATATAAAGAAAATAATATATATATATCAAAAAATATATTATATATAAGGTAATAATAAAATAAAATGAAATTGTATATATATATATATGAGAAAGGGAGACGTGGAGGGGCGTGAGTGGACGTCAATGCCTTGGTTGCCCCCATGATCAACTCATGTGTCTCTCCAATGCACAACTGCCCCACGTCCACTTGATGGTTTTTAAAAGGCACGGAGAGACCAATCACAAAGAGAGTTTGAGAGGGGGTTAACCCGAAACCCTAGAGGAGGGAGATCGGAAGAAGAAGAAGAAGAAGAAGATAAACGGAGGGAGAAGAAGCGAGCCAAGGATAGGATCATTCTTCAACATTGCCGGCGAGCTCAAATCCTAAACCCTAACCATGATGAGGATTTAATCCCCAACCCGGGAGGAATCTGCAAGAAAAGAAGAAGACAGATGAAAGGAAAAAAAAGGAGAAAAAGAGACAAAGGAGAAGAAGCGAGCCAAGGAGAAGATCGTTCTTCAACGTTACCAGCAAGCTCTAATCCCAAACCCTAACCATGACGAGGATTTCCCTCCCAACTCGGGAGGAACCTGCAAGAAAAGAAGAAGACAGATGACAAAAAGAAGTGAAGGAGAAATTTGGAGGAAAAACTAACGAAGAAGGGACAAAAAAGAGAAACGAAGAGAAAGAAGAAGAAGAGAAGACGAAGGAAGAGGAGAAAGAAGAAAGAAGAATACAAAGGTGTTAATATTTTCTCTTCTCTTATACTTACACACACACACACACACACACACACACACACACACACACATATATAAAGTAAAAAAAAATCATCGCCACAGTTTGTGATCGTTGCTTGCCACTGCTGCCTATTGTGTCTACCAATCACCGTAGATAGATAAAGAAGTGAAAGTCAAGGTCATCCTACCGTCATAGATGGTTGTTGATGGTGACACGCGTAGCCGATGATTGGAGCAAGGAAGATGAAGATGTTGTATCAGAAAGCCATCATGTTACTGGTCGTTAATAAGAGGCTCGATCGCTGGGCTTCTGGCAAGTTGTTTTGTCTCCAATGGTGTAACCAGCTCTCGCTGAATGTGGAGCGCCGGCTGTTCTTCCCTGATAAGGACACCATTACCGTCAGTGCTCATGCTCATTTTGGCATCTGTTGGGTGAAGATCGCGTGACTACTCTCTATCAGAGATGACAATGGAACCAGTGAGATGATGATATGCATGTCTCTACCGTCGCTGGAGAGTGTGAAGAACACTGCCATGAAATGCGTGGGAGTCACAAAGATGTTGGGGAGAGAATTGAAGAAGGAGGACTGTTAAGAGAAGAGGTGAAAGAGAAGAAAATTTGAAGGAAAAGACAAGAGAAGAAGTTCCTCTCTCTTGACTTTTCCAAGCCTGCCCTTAAGGATGCCATGGATATGGATGAACCGCCACCGTCGAAGATTGTTCTTGCTGAAGACTTGAAGTACTACCTGCTATTGAAGAGGCCTACGGAGAGAGCATGGAAGCCTTCTTCATGATCAGGATCGAGATATAGGTCTCACTGAATCAGAGAACCTAAAGTTGATTTCAGGCCCCCAGGAGGTGCAACAAATGATAATCCCATGTTAAGTTCACCATGAAGATCTCTGCTGCTCTTTCAAGCCAATAGCATATCCGATCCCATGCAAGAGGAGCCTAAAATAAAGAACAAGTTTTTAGAAGGAGAAGCCAGTGATGATATGCTTGGGCATCCCAATCTTGATGAGGATTTGTTATTGAACACTAGCGATGATATATTGGTGAACCTGTTGAAGGTATTGAACCTGAGAACATGGATAATAAGTACATGAGCACTCAGATGATGATGATGATGATGATGATGATGATGATGATGATGATGATGCTGACGATGATGCTGACGATGATGATCCTGAAGATAATGATAATGATTGTGATCATGCATGGGATTATAACATGTATAAGGGGGTGTTTAAATATTAGTATGAAGAAAGAATGAGTGCATGGGATTTAAATAAAAATGGGACGTATTCATGGTGTATGTAGATTGATTAGATAATCAGATGACATGTGTCACCTTTGGATGGAGTTTGTTATCATGTTAATGAATCAAGGGTGATAGTGGAAGAATGATAAAACTATAATTCAAAAAATTCATGAAAGGCCCATCTAATGGTTATGTAAACTTTATTAAAATAATGCTCTCCTAACTATATACTTTTATTAATCTAAAAGAGATAAAGTTGAAGGACAACCAAACAAATTTAACCACTTCATTACAACAAATTGCCTAGAACTTACTCTAATCAAATGATGATCAGATTTGAGCCGTTCATTACTCACTTTAACTCCTTTGCTTTCAACTACCTCGAACTTAAACCATGTTTGCTTGATGATGAAATATGGACCCTTGATCAAACCTTTAGATGAGTTCCTATTCATTGCCTAGTTGCCTTGAACTTACTTTATAAATTTTATGATGAAATCTAGACCCTTGGTTAAACATTTAAAATAAGATCCCATTCATCCCATATTGCCTCGAACTTAAGACATTATTGCCTGTCGATAAATTTCTGCCCTCTAATCAAATTTGAATTATTCACCTTGCCTCGAACTTACGATAATGTTACCTAATGATAAAATCTCAGCCCTCTAATCGAATTTGAATTATTCACGTTGCCTTGAACTTAAGATGATGCTGCTTGATGATAAAATCTCAGCCTTCCAATCAAATCTAAACCAATATCTTAAATTGTCTCAAACTTAAGATGATGTTGATTGATAATGAAATCTCAGCCCTCCAATCAAATCTAAATCATAAATTACCTCGAACTTAAGATATTGTTACTTGATGATGAAATCCCAGCCCCCAATCAAATCTAAACCATTCATCTTATATTGCCTTGAACTCAAACTATTTCTTCTTGATGATGAAATCCTAGCCCTACAATCCTATCTCTTGATGATCAAATCTAAACCATTCACCATGTTGCCTCAAATTTACATCAATTATATGCTCCTTATATCCACCGTCCATTAATTCTCCTTCTTTAAGTACAAAGTATGCCATCTTACAACTTTACCCATTTATTATATTTACCACACTGGATAAACAAACCACATTGAAACACTTAATAATGAGACATATATCTCAAGACAACAACGAAGCTTGCAACATAGTGATGAGGCACATGCAACAATATATAAGTAAACCAAAGCAGACAAGTCAAGACTTAAGATATAAAAGAGCCAAGATTTGAAAATCCATATAAATCGACAATTGGACTCAACAGTCTTAAGACACCAAATGTTAAAGACCCAAAGAGTTTCATAAGTCAAGAAAATCAAGTTTGTGAGATGATTTCAAATTCTTTTTATTTTCAATGAAGTCCATGAATTCATATTGTTTATATATAAATAATGTAACATATGTCCTAATAGAACCCAATGTCCTAATGGAACCCAAATCCCAATTTAATTTAAATTCTAATATAATATATTTAGAATTAAAATTTAACTGTCCTAATTTTAATCTTAATTGATTATTTGGTTGTCTTGGGCTACAATACCAATCTCGAGGAGAAAAAATGCAAATTACAAAATTGCCCCTGAGAACATATCTCGAGGCAAAATGCAAATTGCAAAATTACCCTTGAGAACATATCCCAAGGCAAAATGCAAATTACAAAATTGCCCCTGAGATCATATCTCAAGGCAAAATGCAAATTACGAGATTGCCCTTGAGAATGCATATCTCGAGGCAATTTCAAATCTTAGGATAACCCAAATACACATCTCGAGACAATCCTAAATTTCATGTAGCCTGAGAACAAATCTCGAGGCAACCTGAGAAAATACAAATCCTGGGGCTCCTAAACACATATCCCGAGGCAGATTGAATTTTATTAATTTAATTAAAATTTTAAATTTTGATTTTATCCTCTCGAAATTTTATTAATTAAATTGAAAAAAAATTTCAAAAATTTAAATTTTAAATTTTGATTTTATCCTTTTTTCTCTCTTGGTCGACGAAGGGGTTAATAGTAGAGTTACAAGATGGGTCGGCCCGACTCGGGCCATGATCGTGCTCGGCAGCCGGCACGACCCACCGCATGTGGGGTCGACCCGATCAGTGGCACGGCCCCTAAGCCCAGCTGGGTCTGGGGCCGGGCCGAGGCTGGCCCACCTTTTTTATTTTAAATTATAAATTCTTTAAAAATATTGTAAAATTTGTAAAAATTATATAAAATACTTTAAAAATACTAAAAATTAAGGAAATTTTTAAGAAAAATCTAAATATCATAAAATATAAGTTTCTTGATTGTAAAAAATGTACAACACATAAAGACTATAGAAAAAATAATTAAAAATATGCAAAAAATTTAAATTTACATGAATACAAAAAAGACAATTTTTTAAAATTTAACATAATATTAGAAAATAAAATTACATTGAAAAAATAGAGATAAACTAAAAATAAATTACAAATAGATATAGGAAAAAAATTGCCATTTATTTAAAAACTATGAAAACAACTTAGAAAATTACAAACTTCGAAACAATTTAGAAAATGACAAACTTCGAAAACAATTTAGAAAATTACAAACTTCAAACTTCATTTGATTAATCTATTTCTTCATCAACACGGGTTGAAGTTGAACGCTCGGATGGTGTAAGGCCCTCTCCGGTATCACTACCTTCTTCATGTATTTGTTGTTCTTGTAACCTATCTCCTGCTTCTAACCAATCCTTCAGACATATGCACATTTGCACTGTTTCTTGGTTCATGCGGCTCCTCTTATCATCGAGTACCCTTTTTCCTGCACTAAAACAAGACTCCAACGCTACTGTAGACATCGGTGGAGTTAGTAGATCACGTGCCATGGCGGCTAGCACGGGATAGTTATGTTCTTGTTGTTTCCACCACGAGAAAATATTAAAGTTATTAATTTCTTCGGTAGTAAGAAAATCATTAAAATTATTATTTAAAAAAAGATTTAATTCATGCAAAGAACTAGTGCTAGAAGAAGAAGAAGAAGAAGCACTTGTAGATTTTCTTCTAATCATATTTATAAGATCGGCCGGAGATTTAGTTTTGGAAAGTGAAGAAGAATTTTCAAAATCTCCGGCAAAAGTAGAAGCTCGTCGATTTCCATATGTATGGTTATATTCATTATACATATCATGAAGCAAAGAGCGATATTCATCTTTGAAAATTGAATGATCAAGTCCCATGTTTTCATCATAAGAATCAAGCATACAAAAAGTACCATCAATTTTAAAACGGGGATCAAGAAACATAGATAAAACGGGAAGAGGGTTGATTTTTGCAAAATATTTTTTAAATTTTAATTCCATAGGAGCAACAATGGGAGCAAAATTAGGATCACATCTATATTTTGCAAAAATTTCACTAATGTAATATAAATGAGAAATAGTCATAAAAGTAGTAGGATAATAAATACCGGAAAAAAAATTAGTTGCGGAATTAAAAATTTCTAAAAACTCCTTTATCATATAGCAAACTTCCCAATCATAATTAGTAATTCCAAGGTCGGGAAAAAACTCACGGCAATACATTGTAAGAATATCTTTGTAATCATAAGCACAATTCAACATATTATACGTTGAATTCCACCTATGAGGAACATCGGAAATAAATTTTTTATATTTTTTCCCCATTTGCCTACAAAATCTTTTGAATTCATGCCTTCGTGAAGAAGCTTTTGTTGCATATAAGATAGCTCCTCTAACTTTACGAATATGAGGATCAATAATTTTTAGACCATCTCTAACACATAAATTTAATATATGGCATATAAAACGAACATGAAAAAAATTTCCGGAAAACATAGGCTCTAAATGCAATTGTAACATATCAACGGCACAATTATTTGCCGAAGCATTGTCAAGAGTGATTGAAAATACAAATTTCTCAATTTTGTACTCATTAATAGTACGCATGATGTAACCGGCAATATTACATGCGGTATGTTGGTATTCTAACTCAATAAAACTCAAAATACGTTTTTGCAAAGTCCAATTATTATCAATATAATGAGCGGTAACACAAAGATAATCGGAATTATTTTGAGAAGACCAAATATCGGAAGTAAGAGAAATTTTAAAATAAACCTTTAGACATTTTCGGAAATTAATTTTTTTCTTTATATTCTTCATAAATAATAAGCAATCTTTCTCATAGTAGTCCTTGAAACGGATTTAAAAATTCGGATTAAAACCCTTAACTTGCATTTTTTTATAAATGCGAGATTTTTCAACAAGATAAAAAAAGGTTGTTCATTTTTGAACAATAAATTTTTGCAATCCATTTTTCTTGCATTTTCATTGGAAAAAAACAAAAAGTTCCAATACTTGAATTTGCAAAAACTAATTTTGTGTTTGGGAAGGATCATTTTTGATTAGTAGTATGTTTGTCGGCATGCCTTTTCAAATGACCCATTCCACTCGAAGTTTGACAAGAAAAATCTTTTTTGCATTTTTTACAAATGGCACGAGTTCCTTTGTTTGGAATTTCAACAATATTATAAAATTGTCATACACCGAAGTTCTTTTTTTCTTGTGCTTGTTTGAGGCTTGTTACTAGATGCTCCCATATTAGGGGATTCAAGAATGTGCTCGAGGCTCGAGTTGTGAATCATCAAAATTTTCGGAGTTGTTTTCATTAAAAAAATGGTGTATCGAAAGGAAAATTGGGAGAGCCGGCCATTATAAAAAAAAAAAAAAAGGGTTTAGGGTTACCTCAACCTTGATGATGTAAATTTAATTCGTGGATTTCTTGAAAATTCCGAATTGATGAATTGATGAAAAGGTGGGGAAATTGCCGGATTGATGAAACACTTGAGCCGAATTTGACAAACTTCAAATCTTGAACTTGAAGAGATTGAGAACTAAGAGAGCTTGGAGACTTCAATGATTGAGAGATTAGAACAAGAATGAGTAATTTGGTGTGGAGAAATATGTAAGTGTTTGAGGGTATTTATAGATTTTTTAAAATCTTCTAATTCCCAAAATACCCTTGTGAACTAGCTGTTTATTGTTGGTAAAAAGGGTAAAAAAGTAATTACATTTTAAAGTCTAAAATAGCCTTAAAAACTAGCCGTTTTATAGTTGTTAGAGGGGCTACAATAGTCATTTTTCAATATTTAAATTAATTAAAAAAATTGGCGGGTCGTGCTGGGCCGACCAACGAATGAACGTGTGGCGGGCCATGCTCGGGCTCGGCCCGCGTGCTCGAGGCCAGGGGCCACGGCATGGCCCGGCACGGCATCGTAGCCGACCGTGCAGTGCCGTGCACGCCCAAACCGTCGGCCGGGCTCAGTCGGGCTCGGGCCGGCACGACCCAGTTTGCACCTCTAGTTAATAGGTTACGATATCACGGGAGGAGTAGGGGATTGAGGATAAGAATAAATAAAAAGATCTTTTAAAAAGAAAGGAAGGAGGAAGCTTGGGAAGGGGAGAAAAAAAAAATCAAAGAGAGAACGAAGAAGGATTGGGGGAGAAAAAAAAATCAGAGAGAGAACGAAGAACGATTGGGAGAGAAAAAAAAAAAGAATTTAGAGAATTTTTTAAAAAAACGGTTCTCTTCTCCTCTTGTGCTTATTTATATATATATATATATATATAAAGAGATCACTGGCCGCTCATCGCCAGTGCCACTGTTCATCACCGCGGCATGCTTGAATGGCTGAGATAATGCCGCCAAGCATGCCGCTGCCACTGCTCGTCGCCGTTAGGGGTGTGCATTCGGTACAAAATCGGTAATTCGGTTAGTTGAATTCGATAAATTCGGTTATTTCACTTGTAACTTCTCTAAACCGTTTTCAAATTCGAATTGGAGAATAACCGAATTCATTTTGATTTCGAATTCAATTCGAAAATGGTACGAAAATGGTAAAACCGATTTCAAGGGGAAAATTACCAATGTGCCATTATCAAACTACACCTTCCATTTTTTTAGCCTAAATTACCTTGTAATCCATCTAAAACACCAAGTAGTTAGCTGATGTACAATAAGATAACATGCAAACCAAATAAAATCAACATCCAAATTCAAATGCATAATACAAATTTACAAATGACATATAGCACTTCATAACACAAATGAAGTTATGCAAGTCACAATTTAGTTTCCCAAGTTCCCAACTCATAATCAAGATCTGTTTAGTGTTTACATAATACAACTAGAAAGCTTAAATCTTGAAATGAAATTACAAGTTCACAACCCATAAATAAATCAGTCATTCAATTCAAGACTTCAAGTGCAATACATTTTCTTCAACAAACAATCCTGATGTCTTCAAGCTTCAACAAACTCACAATCCCAACAATTTCTTCAACTAAAGAGTTAATGAACTTTCAGCACTTCCCTTAACCAAACCTACAACCAAAAACAAAGGCAAGACACATTAGTTTTACAAGAATTAATATATGCATAAGATAAGAGATAAGTGATATTTGACCAGATTCTAAAGCTTCCAGATCCTCCAATTCCTCTTCCATGTTTATTTTAGATTCCGACGGTCGAAGCCAATCTTGAGTGCAAATTAAAGCCTGCACTATTCTAGGAGTCAAAGAACTCCTAAATGGATCAAGTACTCTTCCACCGGTGCTAAAAGCAGCTTCAGAAGCAACTGTAGATACAGGAACAACCAACACATCACGAGCTAATTTAGAAAGCACAGGGAATCTAGGACTGTTTATCTTCCACCATGATAAAATATGAAAGTCATCTTCTTCATCTTCACAGTCCTCACTAAGATACTTATCCAATTAAGTTTTTGAATCCCTTCCACCAGCTTCTATCTTTCTTTTTTTAAACTCCTCTTTATATATATCTTGAATGCGTTTCCCAGCATCCATATCAGTAGATAATGCATCCTTTTCAATTGCTTTGGATTTATTTGAAGAAGCTTGAGAATTAACTTCCAAAGGTGAGTTGAGTTTTTTGTACTCAGAAAACAGCTGCAACAAAGCATCTTTTGCAAGTGTAGCCACATTTGTACCATCATACTGACCATACATGTGATACCTGGCCCGTCACTTTTCTTCTTCTTATTTTTGTTTTCCTTGGCCATTAGGAGGGTAGAGGATTTCCATGGCATTTGTTGGGTTAGTTGGGGTCATTTGAGTAATTATCAACCAAGCTTACTCACCAATGTCTTTTCTTGAATGTACAAGGGCATTGTTGACTTTTTGCCAAATGCTTATTCACTCTAGTCTTTGTTTTATAAGAATGAGGGTAACTTGGTCATTTCTTGAAGTCCATGGCATTTTAGTTAATGTATTGAAGCTTAAGGGGCAAAATGGTCATTTTCCCTTAAAAACCTTATCCATTCCTTTAAATCCAAGGTTGCTTATAAGCTAAGTTTCTCATTCCTTTATAAATTCTTCTCTTCTTCATCTCTAGGGCTGGTTTTCTCTTCTTCATACCCAATCTTGTTTGAGTAAAAGCTTAGAAGGTAATGCTCATTTCTTTTCATTTGTTGGGATAAGGCATGATTCTTTCATGTTGTGCTTGTGTTTTTAGATCTTGAAATGGTTATTTAACTCTCATGCTCTTCTTTGGAATCTTGTTTTCAAGATCTTTGTAATTATTTGGCAATTTGAAGGTTGTTTGAGTTGTGAAGCCCTTGTATTTCATCTTTGTGTCCATGGAATTAGTATTCCTTTGAATTCCATGAGTTTTGATGGCATATTTGTGGAGTTTTGGTGGGAATGAGATGGATGCTAAGAGCTCAAAATGATGCCATAGATGTGTAGAATTATGTGTCTTTTAGTTGGCCATTGTATTGTTAAGAGAACTTGGTGTCTTTCCCTTGTAGTGTTGTTGAGTTTTGCTCTCGGGTACTGTAGCAACCCTGATTTTACTGTAGCACCGGCAATCTTTAGTTGTTTCTTTGATTTCTTTGGATTAGATTGAAGCTAAAACCCCTAGAAACTCATTGGTAACCTTTAAACCTAGTTTTGAGCTAATCTTAGGATCGAATGAGGGTGGTTTGTTAGAAAACTTAGGGTTTTTCTTGTTTGTTTGTTTTTGCTAATTTTTGTGGTGTTTTGTTATGCTTTGGCAAGGAGAAGAAGTCTTGGCTCGAGGCAAAGACTTAGCCGAGGAGTAGCTTGCGAGGAAGATAATTTGCCGATCCTGTGAGTGGAATTATTTAGCATAGCTTTATTAGAAGAATGCCAATAGCTATATATATATATATATATATATATGCATTTCATGTTTTAAGTAAGTTTTTATTGATTTATACTTGTTTGGTAATTTGGTGAATGATAATTATTGTTGAGGCAAATCTTGGATGTCTTTTTTTGGCTTTTTGTTTTTGTTATCGTGGAAATTGTGATTGATATATGTATCCATGAGTTTGTGAAATCTTTTATTTTTGTTTGAAAACTTGAGTTTTGTTATGGAAAATCTTTGATTTGGTGAAATCCTAGGCTTGAAGCAAATTTTTGGATTGTTGAAAGGAAAAGGATTTCCATGTTGTTGCTTGTGTTGGGACTTGCAAATTATTTTTGTGCTAAAAGTTTGGGCTTTGCTTATGTGTTTATCTTGTCCTCGTGCAAATGGCCGAGGTATTCTTGATTTATGATCATGGATGGATATTGTACTCGAGTGGAGTTGTATTTTTATTGTGGTGATTGTTTTTGGTGATATCCCATCTGCAGAGGGCGGTCTTCACGGCCACCCTATTGAGGTGGCGTGTCGACCGGCCGATTACTACGAGGGCCGCTCGGTGGGAGTGTAGAGCCCCTGATCGGATATTCATCGGTAGCCGGAGTCACCAACCGGTGAATCGATGGGTCAACGCTCAAGGGCATGAGTACCTTGACGGCTCGAACTCAGCCATGGCCACGGCGAAGGTTTAGAGAGTTTTCTAGACCATGTTATGTTGGGTGAGTGTTGCGTATTGTGGTTATTTATTTCAAACCCATGATATTTTGTTGTTTTACTTGTATTTAAAACCATGCTTTATGATTTTTTTGTGTTGTAAACCCTAGTTGGGGTAGAAAGAGTTTTCTTGGTATTACTATGCTTTTTATTTCTCTTGAAGGCTTCTACTATATGTAATAATGTTTCTAAACTTGTGTTACTTTGGTAAAGCATTTATTTTGATGATTCATTGTCATTATTATTATTTTTGCTGTTGGTGTATCTCGCTAAGGTTGTGCTAACCTCCCTCACTCGAGTAACTTGAGTTACTCATCCCTCTTTCTTCTTCCCATCGCTGCGTGTAGTAGGTGTGGACCGTGTGGCGTCAGATCGGGCATTTACTACTATTCTATCATCCGTTGTATTTTCCTTCAGCTCATGTATGTTGTTGTTGTCATGGAACATGTTATAAGACCTATGGATCCACTAGTGTGTAGAAAACCTTGTTGCATGGTTTAGTATTTAAATACTCTTAAACTTCTGTGTATTACCATTTCCTACTGTTATTAGGGTTGTTTCCCTGTGTATTTTGTGAACCTCTGTATTTCTGTATCCTATTGCTGCTCTTGTTGTTATTGTTGTTGTTACTGTCGTTGTGTAACATTGTTTCTTTCTGTTCTATATCTACGATATGTATATTGTTGAATTCCATGTGTGTTGATTAGCCTTGCGGCATCCTGAGGGTTGAGTGGCGGGGTATCCCTCCTCGGGATTGCTGCGGCGATTGTCGCGTCCCGTGGGCCCGCGGGTCGGGGCGTGACAATTTTATTGGTATCAGAGCTATTGGTTTAGACTAATAGCTGTAACTTGTTCTTGTCTTTTGACTGTCTTCTCGTAGTAACTAGTGGATCCGGTTAGAGTTGAGCATATAGCATTGTTGCATATAGGAATTGATTTTTGAAAGTTCTTTTTGGTGTCTTTTTTTCGGTAAAAATGCCAAGATAACGCCTCGCGACACGCGAGTGCGCGAGTTGCTCCTGCTGTTGAGCCTACTACTGCACCGCCTAGAGGTGGACGGTGTGGAGTGCCATCTCCACCGTCCTCTCCTTCGCCGCCCTAGGGCAGGGAGGCCAATTCTAGGCATGCACTGCCAGTAGCAGCGTCGAGTGCATGGTCCAAGAGTACCCGAGCCTCGTGCCCCGGACCCCCAGTGCCCGGAAAGTTAGCACCGTCCCCAGAGGCGGTCGCGAGCCTTCGAGCCTATTGGGACAATCGGGATAGGCAGCCGACCCTATCGGGAGTTCGAGACTTCATGAGCTTTTTGGAGCATGTATGGAGAGGATGTACCGACTGCAGCAGCCCACACGCTTCAGCACCACCCCGAATGCAGTCAGTTCCCCTAGTCCCTGCAGAGGACAGTAGGTCCAGCCAGAGTTTGTTCTTGTCTAAGCTCCTGAAGGAAGCCCGACAGTTAGGCTGCAGTTCTTTTGATGGCACGAGCGATGCCATGGTGGCCAAAGAGTGGCTAAAGCGGGTGATAGCTACTTTCGACGACATGGTTCTAGAAGAAGACCTGAGGCTCAAGGTTGCTACGAGGTTACTTGAGGGCAGAGCCAGAGTTTGGTGGGAAAGTCTGAAAGGTCGTTCCCGTGTTGTTTTGAGTTGGTCAGATTTTCAGAGGGAGTTTGACGAGGAGTACTACACCCGTTTCCATAGAGACCAGAAAAGGCAGGAGTTCATGCAGTTGAACCAGGGTAGCAGATCTGTGACAGAGTATGAGACAGAATTAAAGGACCTAGCAAACTTTGTACCAGAACTGGTAGGTTCTGAGGAAGTTCTGTGTTCAAAGTTTGAGGCCGGATTGAACCTCAGCGTCCGGGAGAGGATGGCAGTCACAGGAAACCAGAGTTTTAAGGAAGTAGTGCAGTTGGCCCTTCGAGCAGAAAAGTTGGTTTTGGAAGGCAGACGAATCCGAGAAAGCATCAGCAAGAGGAGAGGTGCAGAGATGAGTCAACCCTCAAAGAAGAGCAGAGGTGAGAGTTCATCTAGTGGTGCACCTTCAGTTGGTTTCTTCAGGATTCCACCCGGCCCGCACCCGGTGGCAGAGAGTTCACTACCTTGAGCGAGTGTGTCGATGCAGGATCAGCAGGAACTATGCGACAGTGTTGGAATTGTCATAAGTTCCATGGAGGACGATGTCGAGAACCGCGCAGATGTTATCAGTGTGGACAAGCGGATCACATCAGGACGCAGTGTCCACTGTTGACCCGTGGGGACCCTGCTCCAGGACTTAATCCAGGTCATCCTACTCAGTCTAGAGGTTCACAACCTGCGGCTCAGGCACAGACCACCGCTACCAGGTCCGTAGCAGCGAGCAACACCCCTCAGTTAGGAGGAGCACGCCCGCAGACTAGATCTCAAACCAGGATCTTTGCCCTGACTAATGAAGAGCCTAAGGGTGAAGCTGACATGATCACAGGTACAATATCTATCTTTTGTTTGGTGCATGTGTACTGTTAGACTCTGAGTCATAGAGGTCTTTTGTCAGGTAAGAAGGAAATTTCGAGGACGAATTTTTTTTTTAGGAGGGTAGGATGTGATACCTGGCCCGTCACTTTTCTTCTTCTTATTTTTGTTTTCCTTGGCCATTAGGAGGGTAGAGGATTTCCATGGCATTTGTTGGGTTAGTTGGGGTCATTCGAGTAATTATCAACCAAGCTTACTCACCAATGTCTTTTCTTGAATGTAGTTAATTTTTGTTTAAATTCCAGTCATTATCAATAAAATGGGCTATGAGACACATGTAGTTAATTTTCTGAATTGATGTCCAAGAATCTGTTGTGAGACAAATCTTACTAGTATTGTGCTTAAGCAGATTTTTCAATTTTGTTCTTTCATCCAAATAAAGTTCATAACAATCCCGAGTGACTATCCATCTAGAAGGCATTCTAAACTGAGGACAAGCAGCACGCATGACTTCTTTAAAACCAATACCTTCAAAATGTTTAAAGGGCAATTCATCGACAATCAACATATAAGCAATTTTCTTTCTAATCAACTCAGAATCAAATTTCCATGATAAAAGAGTAGTCCTAGTTTGTCCATTTTCATTTTCAGTTTCTCTAACACAAAATGTAGCTTGGTTATTGTTTTTGTTGTTTGGATTCTTAGCACATCTAGTAATGTAATTTTTCAAACCAGTTGTGCCATTAGTCCTACCATCTGCCGCTATACGTTTCTCACAGTATATACATTCACCATATCTAAGCTTACCCTCATATATTTCTTTGAAATGTGGCTAGACCAGAGATCTTTTCTTGTATGGGCCGCGCTTCTTTGACTCTCCTCTTGAATCTGCCGAGCTATGCGCTGGAACTAGTTTAGGACTTTTGGCTGACCAATCTGGTTGGGATTGATTGGGATTGTTGGTGTTGGTGCTTCCAGTAGACATGCTGAAATTTATAAATAAGAATTAAATATATTCACAATTTGTACTGCAAAATTGTTGAATTAAAACCTTAAAAAACATAGTAATCTGTATTCTAAACAAAATTAGACTTAATTTATAAATGTAAACAATAATTTTATGCAATTCAATAAGAATTAAAGAAAAAGGATAGAGTTTAGGGACGGATGCCATGGATGTGAACTTACCTAAGCAAACCAAGTCTAGCAAAGGACGGATAGAAACACTTCAGCCAAAACCTTTGCGAGGCTGCAAGCCCAAGATTTGACGGTCGTTGTGATGTAGAGCTTCTAGGAGAGGATGTTAGGACTTAGGAGAAACGACTGAGGTGGAGAGAAAGAGAGAAGGAGAGAGGCGACTGAGGCACTAAGAAGAAGATAAGGAAGCGGCTAAGGCAGAGACTGGAGAGAAGAGAGGAAAGAGATGAGAGAGGCGACTGAGGCACTGAGAAGAAGATAAGGGTTTTGGGGTTTTAACTTTTATGATTTAGGGTTATCTCAACTCAAAACCAATCCTACCGTTGAATCATTGTTTTTTTTTCCTTTTTTAAAAACAAATCCTGGCCATTGAAATTTTGAAATATTGAATCACGGTTCTATTTTTCTTTTTGAAAAACAAATCAGGTCATTGATGATTTATTTAGAATTTTATTAAAATATATTATAAATTAAAATAACAAATATAAATAACAAATTTTATATTATTATTATACTATAATTATATTTTCTATCATATTAAATTATTATTTATTGTTATAATTTATATTTTTATAAATTATTGTTAATATTAGTCCATCTTTAAGTTGACTAGGGTCGTAAGTTTGATCCCTAATGTTTAGGGTTTGCCGAATTAATACCCAAATAAAATTAGCTCTTATAATCTTGTTTTTTGATATTAGTATCTTTGCTATTATTAGTTTATTACTTAAAATTTTTTCTTTAACGTGTACTATAATAAATTACAATAAATTTATTATAAATTTACTTATATTTAAACATAAAATGTAATTATTTGCATTTACAATGAATATTTTATATCATGTCCCAAATTCAAATTGTTATACAAATAAATTATATAAAATTATAAATAAATATCTTCAATTCATTAATGATAAATTAATTTCAACAAAATCTTACAATTTTATCTCCACTAATAAATCCTACGAGATTTAGTTTCAACAATTTAAACAATATCCTTATCCAATAAAATTTAGAATATATGATATATCATTTACTCCTAAGTCCTAAGTCCTAACCATAATCATATTTGAATTTTTTTGGATCTATAACTTAAGTTTTGTAAATATTTTCGTAGAAACTACATTTTAATAATTATTTTTTTATAATTTTATTTTCAAAATTGTTCTAATATATATATATATATATGCATATGTATAATGTATCCATGTAACTTTATTTTTATTATAAATATACACCTAATAACTAAACTTTTGAAAGATATTTAAGAAATTGGATGATAATGTGATATGAAATAAGTCAAATGATGATGACACTATTGTCACTATATACAACTTAACTAAAATTACTATGAATCCCCTGCTAGACGCTAGCACCCTTGGTCCTGGTTCCGTCACTAGGTGATAATGTGATACGACAATAACACTATATACTACTTAAGTATCTATTATTAATAGCTCATTAGCCCTAAACTATACTCCTATTATATAATATATTAATAGCATATATATACACAAACTATACTAATATACTTACACTAAGTATTTAATACCTAATTCTAAATTTCTAATAATCTAATTATGTATAAAACAATAAGTACATGATAATAGCATTTGCTTATACTCTATATTAATATTATATACTATATACCT
This sequence comes from Dioscorea cayenensis subsp. rotundata, assembly GCF_009730915.1. Classification (NCBI taxonomy): domain Eukaryota; kingdom Viridiplantae; phylum Streptophyta; class Magnoliopsida; order Dioscoreales; family Dioscoreaceae; genus Dioscorea; species Dioscorea cayenensis. Next base: position 4,330,965 of record NC_052473.1, read on the forward strand.
ATATAATATATTATTTTATATATTAATTTGGTAATTCGAATACGGTAAATCGGTACCCTATTTCACTTCCGAATTCAAAATCGAAATCGGTTATTACCTAATTCAAAATCTCATTACCTATTTCATACCATATTACAATTCGGTTGAATTCGGTAGCAACCGAATTTGTACCAAATGCCGTATACCGGATTTCAAATTACCAAATTTAATTTGAAATCGGGTATGAATTCGGTACGGACCGAGTTTGCACACCCCTAATCTTAAGCCATTTGTTTTCTTGATAACAAGCAAATTGATTTAATTAACATGAGATTATGCCATTTTTTTAAGATATGTATTTGGGTGTTGATGCTTGAATTTAATGAAAACCGATTATGTAAACATGGTGACATGCACACATATGTATATATAGACATTGTCCATGGAGTTTAATTGAATCATGATATATTTTAAGGATAATTTTTTTTTTTGCTATTATGTCTTTGCTTTTTTTTCATTTAATGTGTGGTTTCTACGACACTTTTGAGCTTCTTTCATAGAAAAAAAAATTTCACTTTGTTTTGATCATATCCAGTCTATTAATTGATCAGTAGTAATGTTAATATTTGGATATAATGAACTAACTATTGTTTAGTATGTCAATATAGAGATTTGGTATAACAAAATATCAACATTTGGTATGGCAAGTGAAAGTAATCATGAAAGTAGGACAAAGTGGAATGAAATTCACAAGGCTCACCTAGTAAGGTTATTAGGTGAGTATAATACTCCTGCATACCGTTCACAAAATGGATGGACCAAAGAAGCATGGAACAAAATAGTACATGACATGATAAGCAAGTTTTCCATTTCAAGCATCAACGTAAACTAAATTAAAGCATTAGAACAATAGTTGATAAAAACCTACATGCTTCTAAAAAGTTTTTCTGAATTAAGTGGCTTTGGATGGGACTATGAAAGACACATTGTATTGGCTCCTGATGATGTTTGGGCACCACTACTAGAGGTATGTACAGAGGTATGTACAAAAATAATGAATGATGTTTTCATTAATTACAACCATCTAATTTGAAGCAAATCAAATAGAGGAATAGAGATACAAGGAAGCAGTATATTAAACAGTTTCCATATTTTATGGCATTGCAAGAGGTTTATAAGGGTAAGTGATAAGTGTCTAAATGTATGTATTTTAGTATATATATTTTGTACTTCTAGCATATATTTTTATAAGAATAGATGCCCGTTTTGTGCTTAATCATGTATTATTTGCTTCGCAGGGCATGAAAACGCCATGGAAGAAAACCAGGTCTCAGTACTGTAGCATATTTACTGTAACCGAAGTACTGTAGCAAGATCGTTGTAGCTTCGACTGTAGCACCTGGAGACTTTTTGAGCCAAGAATTGATTCAAGGCATAATGCCTCAAAGAGGGGCTCATTGACCTCGGGATGAACACTGTAGCAAGAGAAGAGAAGTAGTTCTTTTGAAGGCATACTGCCTCAATGAGGAGCTCGTTGATCCAATATGGGCACTGTTATAAGAGAAAAATGGGGTTTTTCTTAGTTCATACTGCCTCAATGACCCCCTCATTGACCCAGTATGGACCCGATATGGAAGCTTTTGGGGGAGTTTTTGAGTCTCATTTTATGCCCTCATACGGCCTCTATGGGGGTATGGTTGGGGGGTATAAGAGAGGATTTGGAGGATTTCTTGGAGACTTTTTGGCATCCAACACTTGGGAGGAAGAAGGAGGAGAACGAAGACATCTTTAGAGATCTTGGCTTGAGGCTTGGAGGTGATCAAGAGCTTGAACTTCAAGATGAGAGCTTCATCATCAAGGGAGGAGGAGCATCCGGCATTCATTAGGCTAGAGAAAGCGTCATTCGGCCAGCATTGTTCTTCTTCATCATCATTCGGACTAGGGAGTTCCACTTATGCATTTGCTTTGTGTTTTGCTTGAGTTTGTTATACTTGTTTGTTTGATGGCACACTAGACCCCCAAGGCCACCACATGTAGGTGAACCTTGGGGGGTTCTTCATGTATTTTGGATGCTAAACTTTTATTTGAAATACATTGGGTTAATTTATGTCTTGGCTCATTGTTCTTCATGTCTAGAATTATAAAACGGAGAGATCCTTAGTTCTTTGTTAAGTTGTACATGTAGATGTGACCTACTCGCATGTACTAGATCATTAATGAGCTAGAAGGGGTATTCTTGGATCGACATGCCGAGAAATTGGATGTCGGTAGCCCCTCCGCATCTTAAGGATAAACTAAGGTTGAGTGTATCCTTATCATGTGATCTTCCTTTACTTAATACAATCGTAGGAATGTGATTAGGCAGAAATCCTTGCCATTATTCGTATGGGATTAGGGTTTAACCATTGAGAAATTGGGGTTGAACTAACATTGAGATCCGTCGGTTTAAATCACCCTTGCTATGTTATTTTTATGCATCCATATTTGATGTTGACCCCTCATGAGGATCCTCATCGCTAGGCCTATTTATCTCATCGTTGCTCTTGTGATTTATTTACGTTTTTCATATATTAGAGTAGTATACCATGTTTATGTTTTGAGGTTAAAAAGTAAGTGATAGAGGAGTAATAGGAGCTCCTTAGCCCCGTGGAATACGACCTCTGTGTCATTCACAGAGTATTACTTGGCGATCCCGTACACTTGCGGGTGATCATATCAGTAAGCATATATTTTCTAATATTTTACTTTTATAAAGTTTTATTTTACTAACATATTATATATTTGTTATGTAGGGAGTGATGTGCTCCCCACAAAGTGTACGGGATTGCCAAGTAATACCTTGTGTAAAGACACGAGGATCGTAGTCCTTGGGGCTAAGGATCTACTATTACTCTTTCATTGCCTACTATCTAGCCTAACATCTTAAGTAAGAGAGTTTACTCTTCTAGATGCACGAAAATAAATACAATACGGTTATACAAAATAAAGATCAAAGCAAGAGATTACAAGAGCTACAGTAAAATGAAAAATCATATGGATGTGTCATATGGATGTGGATCCTCTTGAGGGGTCATCATGATACATAGATGAATAACAAAAGATATCAAAGGTAATTTAGACTGAGGGATTCTAAGATTAGATCAACCCCAATTTCTCGGCTATTAAACCCTAATCCCATACGAATGTTGAGTGGAATTTCTCCCTAACCAACATCCCTATGATTGCATTAAGTACAAGAAGATCCCAAGATAAGGGTACACTTAACCTAAGCTTACCCTTATAGATCAGAGGGCTACCGACATCCAACTTCACGGCATATTGATAGAAGCAAACCCTTTTTTGTTCATTAATGATCTAATACATGTGAGTAGGTCACATTTATGTGTATAACTCAAGAAAGAACTACGGATATCTCCATTCAGTAGTTCTTGGCATGAAGAACAATAAACTATGCATTGCAATTAAGTAAAAATCATCCAAAATACATGATGAACCCCCAAGGTTCACCAATCCGGTGGCCTTGGGGGGTCTAGTACGCCATCATCCAAGTAAGAACAACAAAGTAAAGAAAAGCATAAATAGAGTTCATGGATGACACTCCCTAGTCAAAATGATGAAAAAAGAGATAGAGATCAGGCCGAATGACGCTTCCCATATCCAAGGAGTGCTAAATGAAGCTTCCCCTAGCCAAAGGCCGCTTCCAGGTCCTTGATCCTTCCTTCCTTGGTGATAAATTTCTCCCTTTGATCATGAAGCTCTTACCTCCTCTAGCCCTAGAATGTCGCCTCAAAGCGATTTCTTTGTTCTTCCTCTTCTCTTCTCCAAGTGGTGGCTAAAGACTCCCTTTTCTTGCCCTAAAAGTGTGTTTTTATACCCCCGGTTTATACGGGCCGTTTGGGGACCATATAGGGCGCAAATTGAGCTCAAAACTTGGATGAATCATGGCTTGATAGGGCTTATACGGCCTTCATACGACCCATATGGATGCTTCATGAGCTAGGCAAATTTCTCTGTTCCGAAAAACCTGCAGGTGCTATAGCAGCTGATACAGTGAAATTGCTACAAAACTCCAACTACAGTGACCTATTGTAGTGCTGCGAGACCTGGGTTTCTTCTTTTTCCACCCTAATCGTGTCCTCCGTGGCTTCTCCGTGCCCTACAAAGCAAATAACACTTGATTAAGCAGAAAACGAGCATTAATTTTTAAGAGAATACATGCTAAATATATAAAATACATTTAGACACTTATCAGGGAGATATGCTAAAGGTAAATGATCTTGTGGTATAGAAGATTATGAAGATATTTCGAATCACCGACGGCACACCCCTAAGTCAAAAGTGTTTTTACTCCAATCGATTCAAGACAGCCATCACCTATACACGAGTCAGAGGATGATGATATCATGCAAGTGGAACCTCCTTGTTCTCAACCACTCGAATCCTCAAACCGAAAGTTCAAGCAATGAAATTCTTCGGGAGAATAAGAGATCAAGATGGACGAGAGAAGAAAGAGGAAGCAGAAAAAGCCACAAGATTCATCATTCAAGAAGGATAAATACATTGCATTTCGAGAGCGTGAGAATAAAGAATATCTCGATGTTCTCAAGGTCACTCAAGTAGTGGAAAAGTATACAATAGAAGATTGTATGAAGGTGTTCAACCAAATGAGTGGCATTTTCACAGAAGAAGAGATGTTCAAAGCTACCCAAATTCTCATTAAAGATAAGAGTTATCGTGAACTCTTCTTATGTCTTCAAAAAGATCATAGAGTGTCATGGCTCAAAATAATGTTCACCAAAATTGAGTAAAAGATGATTGTGAACTTGTTATCTTGAACATGAATATTTTCATTATGTGTAATTTTTTTTCATGAACTTGTTTTGATTTGTTGGTGTATTTTATTAGGGACTTGTTAAATACCCTCTTTTTTTTATATAGTTGTTATAGGAATGTTTTCATTATGTGTAATTTCATGATTGCCACAAATCTATGGTCTAGCTCGGCGATAGCTACAATAATCATTCCACATTTGCATTGCTATTTCGCTCAGATTCCACAAGACTCATCTACATTAGGAATAATAGTTTCTTTGGCTTTACTATCAAAATCCTCAATAGCATCTGTACCGTTATGTATACAGATGAAGTTATGCAACATACAAGCAGCAACTACTATATCAGTTTAAGAGTTGATTGGATGAAAAGTTACTACTTTAAGTATCGAAAATCTCATCTTCAAAATGCCGATGATGCGTTCAACATGATTCCACAATGAAGCATGTCGCAAATTAAACAGTTCTTTATAATTGCTCGGTTTAGATTGCGCTCGACCTTGCTCCTGCAAACGGTAACAAACACCTTTATATGGAGTAATAAAATTCGGGGTATTAGCATATCCTGCATCTACAAGATAATATTTTTCCCTTGGGACTTCAAAACCTTGTTCAATCGAATGTTGAAGAATCCTAGCATCAGAAGCAAAACTCTCCCAACCTGCTCATACATATACAAAACGAAGATCAAAATCACATGCAGCCATAACATTTTGCGATAGCGTTTGCTTCCTGTTTCTGTAAGGATCTTGTTTATCCAAAGAAATCGTGATAGTAATATGTGTTCCATTAATAGCACCAACACAATCCTAAAAAATAAACAAACATATAAACATTTACAATGACAAAAAAAATTCACAATAAAATTCGTAATTTATAGCTTTGCCTACCTTGAAATATTGGAAAATTTTTCTGTTATTCTGAATAACCAGTGATGTCATTATCGATGGAGGTTTTATGTATTCATGATAAAGTCGATTGACAGCTTTAAGTACTTTACTAAAATAATGACTAACTGTTTCTGTAGAATGTTGAAATCGCTTTGCACATCACGGTTACTAGCATTATGAGCAAGAGTGTACATAAACATCGCTAGTTGCTCCTCGACTGTTGTCCTTTTTGAGTTCCAGAGGAGAGATTTTTCTCTTAAACGATCAACTAGTGCTTGAAATAAATAAGGCGTCCATACGAAATTTTTTTTTGCAACATTCCTCATGACCTTCAAGAATTTCTTGTATATATGCATCACTTGTAACAATAGATGTGTGATGTTCTACACTTCTAGAAGTTGCTAGATATTCTCTCCACCAATAACTGAGCATTAATAAATCATCTTCTTCATTTTTTCCCTGCAAAGATTTAAGGAATACATGGTGAAATAATAGTTAGAACTATGAAGTTTTTCAACTTAAAAAAAAAAAGAGTATATCTATAATGCAAATGAATCATATTGTGTATAAATAGGGAAAAATGGTAACGGCTATAATTATAACGGCTATATTTACAACGACTATATTCTAACGGCTATTTTTCAAATTTTAATTACCAACGGTTATAATCCAACGGCTATTTTTATTATATAATGATTATTTATTATGCAAAACAAACACTTATTCTATAAGAAAAATAATATGTAATAATTTATGTAATATTTTTTTTTTATTTTGTTACCCAAACACTCATTTTGTAGGAATAAAATATGCCATAATTTCTGTAATAATCATTTGTCATTCCTACATAATAAAATTATGCCATTTTTTATATTGTACACCCAAACAAACCCTTAAATATAAGACAAGGATTATCATATTTTGTTAGGATTCATTTTCCCTTAAAAAAAAAATGCAGACCATAGATGACAAAAATGATAAATGATTCGCTAATATCTTCTATTACTGACACATACTCCGATCATTCACTCCATGTAGCATATCCACTTATGGCGTGCTTTTCCCTTTATAAATTTGCATTTTATTTACTATAAAGATTTTTATAACATAGTCTCAAGCAGATAAATATCAAATAAAATGTTATCAAATACATTTATATCCAAAAGACTATGCATGTCTTCTCTTGAGGAAAAAAAAACAACTATTCATAATTGAAGATGGCAATCCCTACTCACTATTTCCCAAAGCTTCTATTTGTTATGAGACATTATCACAATAACTAAAGATAGTGTATCTTACAATCTTTACATACTATTAAAGTAGATGTATAAACTGCTCTAAAAGTGATTCCATGAAGAATTTTAAAATTTTTATTTATATTATAAATGGTATTAATAATCAAAAAATTTTAATTGCATAATAGGCATTATATTATTATGGCATTAAATCGGTTTTACATTAAATTATTTAATAGGATGTTCTAATGGAAACGGATGGCAATCTCCAATTGGAGAGGGTTTTAAGGGAAGATTTTTAATTTTTGCATATATTTAAAGTGGCATTGATATCATCATGCCCATTAATTCGGTTTTATATTAAATCCTTCCTTTTTTTTTTAAGTTTTTGGTTTAAAAAAAATATTTAAAAATATTTATTTGGTATTTAAATCGGTTTTATATTAAATATTTAATATGATGTTCTAATGTTAACGGATGATAATCTGATTGGAGAGAGTTTCAAAGAAGATTTTTAATTTTTCTTTTTTGCAAATATTTAAAGTGGCATTGATTTCATCTTGGCTATTAAATCGGTTTTCTATTAAAATTTTCCTTTTTTTTAAACTTTATGATTTAAAAAATATTTAACAATATTTACTTGGTATTATATTAAATATTAAATATGCATAAAAAATATATAGAAGACTAATAGTGATTTCAAGGAAGATTTTTAAACTCTTCTTCAAAAAATTTTCCAATTGCTTTATGAACATACAAGAGTTAATGGAATTGATTTCATCATGGGCATTAAATCAGTTTCACATTACACATTTGATAAGACCTGCTCATGGAAACGGATGGCCTTTGGAAATTGAAAATCTTTGCTAAATTTATTTAGAATTATTTGTTTTGAAAAGAATAAACAACTTTTATTTAGTATTATAGAAAATATAAGAAATAAAAAAATATTGTGTTATTAATACAAAATTTATAATTAAATGAATAAAAAATTAACAACATTTATTTGGTATTACATTAAATTATAACATGAACTTTTTTCTTTTTTAAATTACCAATAGTTTCATATTTATTAAGTGATATAGATTGGGTTTATGGGGAGATGAATAGACAATTGTAGAAGAAGATGAAAAATCTAAAATAAATAACGGTGTTAATATATATTGCCCATATTCTAATGAAGATGAATAACAATTCCCTTTCTTCGTATAGGTTTGTTTTTCACATAAGTGGCTATAATGCTACTATTTAGGTTATCATAGTTATGTTATTTTTTAATTCGATTATTTAATCATTTTTTGTTTGATTGAGTTTTTTTTTTATTGCAAATACCACAATTGTCTAATATGTTCTTATTTGAATTAATTTGCAGGTAGTAAAAAGCCAAGTAAGTATTTTGCAAAAAGTTTTTTAAATCTATTTTTTCAAATTATATATACAAACTATTAAATTGGATATATAATATGTTATTTATTAATTATAATCAATTAAGATATTTAATTTTTCTTTAATTTAATACAAATCATCTCAACTATCTTTTTAAAACTAAAAATAATAAATTAAAAATCTTTTGTATTTTACTGTAATTCTTAATAATTTCTATTTCATGTCTAAACTATTTTTTTATCTTATTTAAAAATGTATTTTAAAAATACTAAAATTTTAAAACTAAAAATAATAAATTAAAAATCTTTTGTATTTTACTGTAATTCTTAATAATTTTTATTTCATGTCTAAACTATTTTTTTTATCTTATTTAAAAATGTATTTCAAAAATACTAAAATTTCTTAAGGTTAATTTAATTTTTTTATTATAATATTATTAGAAGTTTATTAAAAGTTTCTTCTGATTTATTTATATTATATATTTTTATTAGTAATATTTAAATATATTCATTTCTCAATACTTAATAGTCAAACTTAATTTGATAAGATAATTTGTTAAAAAACCAAAAACGAACAAAAAAAAATACTAATCAAAATTATATAATAAAGACTCATTATTTTATTTGTTTTGATTTAAGTTTTATTTATACTATTTATGATATTAATAATAGAAAATTTTAATTATACTTATTTATTTATGCAATAAATATACATAAAACTTTTGAAATCCAAAATATACAACAATTTTCATTGTATAAGTTATTTAATTATATTATTTTCATAATATGTTCCTAGAGTGTTTCAAAGGATAAATTTAAAATTTTTTATTTTATTTAAGTTCTTACTTATATTATTTATGATATTAATAATTAAAAAAATTAATTGCACTTATTTATTTATGCAAAACTCCGATGCGAAGCCGGAGAGAATGGCTAGTAGTTATAAAATATAATTACAATAACAAGTGTCTAAAAAAATCACAAACAATTAACAATTAATAAATGGAGGATATTTAAGAAAAATAAATTCAAATAGACCAAGATGCAGATGAGGAAACTTTATGTATCTCTTCTTAGAGATCTAACGGATCTTTTCAAAATAAAAACTAATAATAAATAAAAACAAGAAGAAGGATGGGACGAGGAGGAGGATCTGAGAGGAAGAAAATTAATGCATCTATATGTAAACCTTCCTTTAGGCGCGCGCACACAGAGAGATGCAACCTTAATTCCTTTTCTTTCTACTGACAACACCCTTTGCTGAACACCATTTCTTTCTATTGTGGAGGAAACAAGCCATAGAGATAAGGAAACTTTTCAAGAACTAATGGATCTTTTCAACATAAAAAATAACAAATTTAAATTTAAATAAAAACAAGAAGAAGGAGAGGAAGAGGATCAGAGAGGAAGAAGATTAATGCATATATATATATATATATATGCCTTCCTTTGCGCGCGCACACACACACAGAAATGCAACCTTAAAGTTCCTTTTCTTTCTATTGAGAACACCATTTCTTTCTATTGAGGAGGAAACAAGCCAGAGAGGGAGATATATACAACCTTGAGGACAAGAAGAAAGGTGTGCATGCTAGAAACTAGCCAGGTGCATGTTTACAGCAAAGCATCTATCTGGTCAGGTGTGGTTTTATGGAGTGAGAAAGAGCGTATATTCCAGCTACACTTACGTCGTGGAACTTGTCTTTATCACTATACAAATCTCTTGTGCAGTGGCCCACAGTCACTTCTCTCTCTAGAAAGAAAGGTAAACCACTTTTAACTTCTAGCACTAGTTGTCGGTCCCCATTTAAACATCATCAGTAGCAAATTTGGTAATTATCTTCATGCATTGACTTTTATCATTTATATTTAAAAACAACTGCAAACTTTGCATACAACACACTGAAAACCAATTACCAACCAACTTGAAAGCATGACATTATAACATGACTTAAGGCAAGCCAATTTACTCTTTTGTTCGAATAGTAGATAGGTAGCTATTATGATATCCCTCCTTGCAGCTTCTCCATTTAGCGAATAGTTGTTGTGACATCAGGGGAAGCATTATTCAGACCATGCAGGGTTTGTGCAAGGCCCATGTAGCGGTTACGATTCTCAATGTTGCCATCGCTGGCAACTTCAAGAATCATATCTTTGAGAACATTGGATTTCCTCAGCAGGAATTTCAGAAATGCTAACTCATTAGCAGTCCCTTTGAAACCTTGCACAGTGACCTTCTTCAAATGGCGATTCAGGCATGTTATCGTTGTTATTTGTAAGGCCCAAAAAGCAGCAGCATTTGCAGGTCTATTGTCGAATGGATAAGTAAATCCCTGACCATAGACAAAATCAAAATTTCAGACAAGTACTAATGCCACCCTAAAGAGAGAAAAATGTGTAAATATCAGTTATATAATTAATTAACCAAAAAAGTTCACTTACTTCAATCTGTTTGACATCATCCATTGTAACAGTAAGGTTCTCCAATTCAGGGTAACTTCTTAGCAAGAGCACAACACCTGGCAGCTCATTCGGGTGCATGGCCACTTTTTTCAGTATCAAATGCCTAAGCATTTGATTTGAAGAAGACAGGCGTAGTGGATCATCTCCATGAGGTAGCACCTTCAGAAAATATGATAAATGCCATTCGGAAGTGAAAATGATTTTGTTCAACATTTAAATTGGATATGTGCATTGATGGGAAAGTGAATGCCAAACCTGAATGGTATAGCTGCAGACAGTTATTTCTTTTGCTGTGACAAATGAGCTGATGACGCCAGACAAAAAGGCACCCCTCATCACCAGTGAAGTTTTTTCTAAAAGAGAAATCAAAAACCGCCTCTTCCACTCTAGGTGCTTCAATGGTAAATAACTTGACCCTGCCAAAGTACTTGAAGTACTTCAAGTTCCTAGCCTCTATTTCAACAAGTCCGGTGTCTTCTGAATGACAATGTTCTATGGTCAACCTTTTGAGTGCTCCTTTTTCATCGGCAATCCTAATTAAATACAATGAAGTTAACCTGATTAAAGAAAGATCTTCCAGGTGATCACAATTCTTGATCAGCTCTTGTAACATTTCATCTTCCATTGCAATCCTCGCAATGATCACGTTGTGAAGATGCTTAAATTCTTTGAGCTTAGCTGGATCAAAATTGCATCCCGTGAGCTTCAATGTATCCAATGAAGATCGATACATATCATAAAAGTCAGAGACTAATTCAGCACACGCATTGTTGCCTTCTGGAAACTTGTCATGCAAGTTGACATCTGAGAAATCAAGATCAAGCTCCATAACGCTCCTTGTACGTCCTGCAACTCGGATCCATTCATTTGAATGGGCTATGTAGTCACCTGGATTTGAAAACCGGAGATGAAAAGAATTGATGCCTGATTGTTCACATGAGACCATCACCTTTCGAGCATATTCGATGAAAGCTTGCTGACCTCGGGACTTGACGCCATCAGCCAGAGCTTGACGACCATCATTAATGAGCTGCCGGCAAATGTCCGGCTTGGTAAACGGGCTATCATCGAGGTAAATATTGAGTGGATTGGAACGAGAAGAAGAGGCAGCCATCGATAATGAATTTGATTACTACTTGATCTTGTCGATGGCTGGACTGAAGAAAATATGGATGAGGGGGATGTATATAGGGATGATAACCAAGAGAAGTAACGGTTGGGAAACCACAAACGATCACACCCATTCATATTGAAGCGGTTCGTAAGTGTGGTTTTGATGACTGTTTGCAGGTGTTTTTTTGACAAATAATTATGTTCTCGCGCCTAGGTTGTGTAACCACTGACAGTCGCACCTGTTCATAGACAACAGTTCAGATGTGTAATTTTATAAACATTTGATGGCGTTTTTCAAAATTATTCAGGTTTTCCAGTTTCGACCGACTGTCGCGTCTGTTGATGGAAGCGGTTCGGATGAGGGATTCTATGAATGTTTGAGAAATCTATTCCTTGAGATGGTTCGGATGTGAAATTTTATGAATTTTTTGTGGTGTTAGTTAAAAACAGTGATGTTAATTTTCCCGGTAATCCTTAATTACATATAGTTTTTTTTATAAGCGTCCTTGTTATAATTATTATTTATTTTTATAAAAATAAATAAATCACATTTTTTTATACATGATAAAAGTTTTAATAATTTGAAGAAAAATTTTTGGATCCTTAGCATCATATCGGAGAATCTCATATCATAAATTTGATAATCATTAAAATTGAAGGATCATCTTTCATAAGTTTGTATTAAACCATTTTTTTTACCAAATATTTTCAGAAAATAATATCTCTTTCCAAGTGGAAAGTTGAAACTTCGACTCCATTCCAATGCGTTTGAGTGTTTGTGGGTTGGCCACTTTTCAAAAATATAAATAAAAACCAATAAATAAAATATTTTGGTTATATTAAAAATAAATTAAATGTAAAAATAAGTAATTCATTATATAATTTAAAAGAGCGGCCATGCAGTTAATAGAGATAATGAACTTCATGGGTGAATTGTACTCATCTTGTCATAAAGAATGAGTTTTTTTTTAAGGGAAAATTTCAGATAGTTTTTATTGTCGGCTCTGTTAACTAATGTTGTTGTTGTTATTTTTATTACTATTACTACTACTATACAGGCATGCTATATTTTATTTTATATCTATCTAATTAATTATCATCATATGCAATGGTTAACCCTCACTTGTTTAAATTTTTTTTTGAAAAGCATTACATCTGTTTATCCATTTAAAAAAAAGAAAAAAAGAAAATTGCTTCATGTCTGTATCTTCAAAGAGGTGTTGTCCTCTTGATGGAGAAATCAGAAACTATACTTGATTATGTTGGTTAAAGCCTCAAGTTTAATTTGGTTAAATCAAGTGTCTATGATGAGATTATGTAGCATAAATGAAATTGGAACTTTAGTTCTATTAATATAAAAGTGTCATGGGAATCCTCTGTTTAACGTATAATGGAATAAACATGGTTGAAAACCATTGCATAAACCTCAGATGCGCGCACCACTCTTGCTATCAGTATACATAAATATAAAAAGCCACTATGTATACACTACAAGAAATTTGGCCTATAGAGACTAAATTTAGCGTCAAATTTATAAATTGTTACTATAAATCTTTATAGCGGTAGATTTTTTATATTAGCCACTAGAGATTTGTTTTTTAGCGGTAAATTTTTAAATTAGCTACTATAAACACAAATTTATTTGTTGTTTTTTTAATAATAGTTTTTATAGCAGCCAATCATATATTAGCCGCTATATATATTAAATTTTGAAAAATTATATTTAAGGGTGAAAAATGATCTCCACTATTTTTATCATTTATTTGAATAAAAATTATTGTTGAAAAAATCTATTAGACTGAATTTTATGGATAATTTTTATTTCAGAAACTTTTAAAAACTTTTTAAAATTTTAAAAAAATATATTTAAAGGTGGTAGATGATATTCACTACTTTTTCTATCATTAAAGTTCAGTATCTCATATAAGGATCACATAATATACACACTAATATTCCAAGCCTTAAAAAAAAAGCCAAACAAACTCATAAGCATCCAAACCCATCTCCATATCCATGGATAGTGGGATATAATATTCCATGGATGGGGGATATCCATGGATGAAATATCCATGGATGGGAATATCCATGTTTAAGTGTTTGGTTGGAGGGATTTAATAGTAAGGATAAAGATTGTTTGGTGTTTGGTTAGAGGGATAAGGATATGTAAATATTTGGATATTCATTTTTAAGTATGTATTTGATTTAAATAATGGATATTAATAGATAAATTATTTATTTATTTAGCATGAAATATTTTTAATGGATTATTAATTAATAACATAATAAACGGAAACTATTATGAATAACTAGAAACTGCAGCGAATAATTGGAAATTATTATGGATAACCAAAAGGTTAAAAACTAAGAATGTACTTTCAAATTATCATTAAAAATTATTTTTAAATTGTTTAATTTAATTTAATTAATGGATGATATTTTTAATTTATTTAAATTTAAATATTTTAGGAAGTATTTAAATAACAGATAATTAATAAAAATATATTTTATTTATTTAGTTTAAATTATTTTAATGAATTATTAATGGATAACATATTTATTTATTATTTAACTTAATTTTTTAGTTGAAGTTAATTAGTTTAAAATATTTAGAGAGATGGAAATGGATGAGAGAAGGAGAGAGAGAAAGGGATGAGATGGTGGGATGAGTGGCATCCCACCAAATTGGTGGGACGCCACTCATCCCATTTTCAGGGATGGGGGACATCCCCATCCAGTCCCATCCCGGAAACCAAACACCCGGATAGAGGCTGTAGCCCTGGATATCCCATCCCTATCCTGTGATATCCAGGGCACCAAACACTACCTAAAACCCATCTTCACCTCCATCCCCATTGCGAAAACCCTCTCCCCCGTCGCCGCCACTGTCACCGTCCTTATCCCACCGCCGCGAAGAACGCTGTGCTCGGCGCCCATCCACCCTCCTCCCAGATCCTTTCCACCTTGATCCACCCGTTCGTCACCGGATCGTAGCACTCCACCGTCGGATAGAACCTCCCCTGCCATCGCCGATCACTAGAGATCTCACCACCACGGTCAACTCCGTCCCTACATTTTGTTCCCTTTTCTACATGCTTGCTATTCTATTGTCATCTTCTTCGATCTATAAATTGTCGCTGACGAAGTCGGAGCCAACGAAGTTCATCAGAATCTTTGTGCTCGTGATCAGCCATTCCATTTGATTTCAAGGAGTTTGATCTCGTTTTTGCTATTCTATACATCTTTTCCTGAATTAGTTCTTCGATTTCCTATAATTTCGTTTAGTTTAGGTAATGTGTGAGATTCCTTGATCGTTTTTAATTTTTATGAAGAATATATGCTTGATTTTCTTTGATTTTGATTGTTGATTGTTTGAGATGTTGAGCTTCTTGGATGGAATTAGAGGTTTTGATAATTATGTGAATTTTTTTATTATGTTTGTTATTTGTTTTATGCTTGTGGATGAGCTTCGATTTTGTGTATTGTTTTGAAAATTCGCTTGCAATAGTTGAGATTTAGTGTCATTAGGTGATTTGCTCAATTTTATTTGTAAGTTTGATGAGAAGATGTGCTCTGTGAACTTCTTTAGCTAGGATTGCACAGTGTGACATAAACTGATTCATATGTTTATGATGGTTCTAAAAACTAGTTGGTGTTTATTTTTTTTTATTCCAGTAACATAAACTGAGTCGGATATCTAGCTGCAGCTTTTCGAGTGTCTAGCTTTTATGGTGATTTTGAAAACCACTTAGTATTGGCAAGGCATAGTCAATATCGGGGTTTAAGGTCATCCGAATTGTAAGTTAGAGATTTACTTATTTTTGCTTTGAGCTATTGGTCCGGGAAGGCCTACATTTTTCTTCGTCTTGCTGAATTTGTCGAACACAAGATTAAAGATCAAGCACTCGAAGTCGGCCATGAATTTGAAAGTGGATTTTGCTTGGTCGCCTTTTTCCATATTCTATTTCAAACTCATCAAAAGTCGGATCTCATAGGCATGCCGGCCATTAGATGTTTTATGAGAGCGCTTTGATGAAAAAGGTTGTATTTTTACTCGATACATCAATTTTTGGAAAGCATTTGTATCATTATACGTAAAAACGGTGATTAAAAGACATTTTGTTTTCATGTGTTTAATGAAGTCTAGTCTTTGCAATCACAGGTATCGGTGGGGATTTTTCACATCAACTTTGGTACCAACAACAAACTTGATCGTCATTATTGTTAGGTATTACGAGTTGAATTCATCATCATTGTTGCTTTAGGTCCGATCTGCATTTTACTATGTGGTCTCGTTGGATGATCAATCAACATTGATCTTACAAGGCTCAAGCTCTTCAACGGTGTAGTTTTCACTTGTGCATCGGTCCGTATTCATCTTGGACTGCATATAAATATTTTTGATCAAGTAATATCTTGAAAATTTAAATGTCATCTTGGACTGCATATAAATATTTTTGACTGAAGTAATACCTTGTTCAGTGAGTTCCTTGCAGACATTGAGCATTCTTTTTTGATGGCACCAGATTTTTAATTTCTAGAACATGGTGTATCACAATCTTTGTTGAGACTGTAGCATGTTTCTACATGAGCATGCTTGTGAGTGGGTATATGTAGTAAATGGTTTGATTTTCTTTACTGGGGCTTTGTATAATTCAAGAAAACTAGCCTCCTTTATGTAATTAACATGTTTTAGCCTTTTCTGCTATCACTTCATGCATTCTGTATCATATTTAAACTTGACTTTACTAATAATGGTTTCATAAACTTGTGGAAAATCCAAGCAACATAATTTTTTTAGTTTGATGTTGTAAAGGTAGTATTAGGGGACACTTTGGGTATCTCCAAACTTGATTAGGTTTAGTGGACACTTTGGGTATCTCCAAACTTGATTAGAGAGGATCAGGTAAACATTTTCATCTAAACTAATATTTATTTATTTTATACAAATGCAAAGCTTTTGTAGTTAAAGACTCTCGAAAGGCATATTAATCTGAGATTTCGAATATATTGCTGTAGACCAAGGGCCATTCTAGATATCATCAGATCAGGAGAAAATTTCAGGATATCTTCATCAACAAAAATGCCAGAGCAAGGAACATGTGAACGATGTGGTTATATTTCAAGCCAGATAATCCCATATAATCTTATATTACTTTAACCTATGCATTCCATAATTAATATGAGCTTTTATTCAAAAAAAAAAACTTCATTTAACTGTTAGTATTCAGAAATTATTAAAATACTGATTGAAATATAATCATATTAGTGACCTCTCTGATTGTATCATACTTGTCTAGAAATGTTTCAACCCATTGTCAAAACTAAAGATTTCTGTTTGCATTGCTAGGATGGGGGGACTGATGATAAGACAGTAATTGCAATCTTGGCACACAGGAACTCAACGCAAAGGAAACATATTCAAGAAGCCTATGATGAACTCTACAAGGAGAGTCTCACCAAAAGGCTTGAATCTGAACTCAGTGGTGATCATGAGGTACTTGCATTGACTTGCATTTTTATCTCATCTTAATATTATCAAATCCACATAGATAAACTTTTATCTCTCAATGTAGAAAGTTGTGTATCGATGGATGTTCAATCCAATTGAAAGAGAAGCGGTTCTTGCTAACATAGCACTGCAGAAGACTGTTGATTACCCTATTATCATTGAAATAGCCTGCATAAATTCACCTGTTGATCTTCTTGTAGTGAAGCAAGCCTATCAAGCTCTATACAAACAGTCTTTGGAGGAAATGTAGCTGCACGTACTTCCGGCGACTTGCACAAGGCATGCCATTAAACTAGAACTACTATGTTTTCTCTCTTCATATAGTTCTATGCTAACAAATTGTGTTGCAGCTCCTCACTGGATTATTGGGCACATATCGGTACAATGGCGATGAGATTGATGTTAAATTAGCTCAGTCAGATGCCTTAATTATCCATGATGCTATCAAGCGCAAGAACTATATCATCCGAATACTGACTACTCGGAGCAAAGCACAACTCAATGCTACATTCAATTATTATACTATTTGAGATTACAGTCTTCTCTAGTTTCCAATGATGATCAGTCTACTGTAGAGGCACTAATAGTATTTAAATGCTATGGAGAGGCCATCTGTTATACTGTTTGAGAATTGGCAGAAGTATTTTGTCACTATAAAATTTATAGCGGTAAAATTTCCCGTCACTGTAGGGATATTAAACAAATCTTTAGATTTTATAGCGGCAAAAATGTTCTATCGCTACAGATTATTGTATAGTTATAACCTTAATAGATGGGATAGCGACAAATGTGTACATTTGTTGTAAAAAACATATAGCAACCGAGGTTTTAGTGGCTAATTGGCTATTTGCCGCTATAATAATATTGAGACTAAAATGGAATCTATAGCGGCAGATTTTTCTGCCGCTATAAGTCCTTATTCTTATAAT
>NC_052473.1:4350298-4365554 GCF_009730915.1 Dioscorea cayenensis subsp. rotundata
TCAGTTACGTATTGCTAATAAATTTATCTAGATCGATGAACAGATCCATGCGTTTTGATGGTAAGATTAGGTTCCATAAGCGATGTTTATAATTTTTAATAATTTAAAAAAAAATCCATGGAAAATTGATGCAATCAAACAACAAATTAGTTTTTTCCATGAAAAATGTTTCATTTTCCATAAAAAATAAGATCAATCAAACAACAAAATCTGAATTTTCTATAGAAAATTTTTGATTTTCTAGCTAGAAAATAATGCCAATCAAAACACTATTTTTTTTATTTTCCATGTAAAATTTTTCCATGGAAAAATTTTCTTTTCCACCCATTTTCCATGTTGACAATCAAACACAGCCTAAGAGAAAATTTCATTTCTAAATTGTTGAGTTTTTTTTCTTGAAATCAAGAAAAATAAATGATAACATTTATAAAAATGACAATATGAAACTTTTATAAATCTTGTTTAGTGAATGTGCATATATAGTTAGGTGAGAAACACCACATTCTCACTTCATTAATCATTAATTTATATGCATCTTGATGTCAAATTTTGGGATAATAGTTATATTGGGATAATTTCAAATGTGCTTTATGTTTAAATAATTTTTTTATATATATATAAAGGTAAATAAACCATAATTTAGTTAAGAAAAAAACAATAATTTAGAGATCAAATAAAATTAGAAAATAATTTTCGGAAGAAAATTAAATTGAATGTATATTTTTTTCTTAATTTTTTGCAATTAAAAGAATAAGTCGTTATTCAAGTTATTCACTATGCTTGAGAAGAATCTAATCTCCCAACCTCCCATGTAGGACTCTTGCAGTTTGTTGTTGGAGTATATCAACATTGACTATTTTTTTTTTCCTCAAAAACTAATTAAAAACCATTGTTGTTTAACACAAATATAAAATCCTATTGACTACAAACATAAGAACTTCATAAATGACAATTAATAACAATATTTACTAATGGAGTCAATGAGAAACATAAGGTTTATATGACTACAATAATAAAAGCATAATCAAGGATAGACTTCAATGATGGAGTGAATACCCAATTCACCCACCATATTAAACCCTGAAAATCCTGCTTCAATTCATCAAATATTGCCTTCCACTCCATTTCATTTCTTTCTTTCCCAGGGCATACTGCCAACATATATGCATCAAAAAGATAATGTGTTTGCGTAGTATCACGATCATTTGAGTTAGATCGTACTATTGCATCAATGATAATTACCTTCCTCTTGTTTCTTTCACAAGAGAATCAGTTTTTACAATTTCTCAAGATCTTAACACAATCCTTGTCATTCCAATCGTGTAAGACCCACTGTAATATAAAATTAATAGTATTAATTATATAATAAGAGTGAAAATAATAAATCCTATCTTCTATGTATTTAGATAGTTCTGGTTTAATGTACTTAGAGATTTTTGGTTCAATGGCCAGTGGCCTTAACCATGATCACAAAAACTAATTTCATTAAAAAAAATGTAAAGGTTGACATCTAACTACAATTTTGGCAATAATTCTTTCACTTTGTTGTATTGTTACAATTATTTTACTATATATTTATGCTTTACAAATAAAAAAATAAAATTCACTTTTTTTTATAATTCTAATTATAAATATAATATATTTTTTGAGTCTAAGAATATGTTTACTTAAATCATGATCTTCAAAATGCTTTAGCTCATTTATTTCAATTTGTCTCACTTATTTAAGTAATTTATACAAAAAAAACTAATAGCATAAGAATAAAAAATTCACGAGTAAATTAGTATATTTGAATTAGCCAAGGTTGCATTGCCACCAAAACTCTTATAACATTTATGTACAAAATCTTTGTTTATAATATGAAATTTAAAATATGGCATATTCTGATTTGACTCTTTCAATATCCAAGCCTGATAATTATAAAATAATCTCATGATTACATAGCATAAAATCAATTAAGCATAAATATTTATGATTGTACATGCATATACATGATTGTGTATATCATTAGAATGTTAATTTTTAAATCCATAACCATATTTAATTTATATAAATATTTTACAAACAATCACAATAACAAGCTAGTGATATATTTAATTAACTTTCAATATCTCAGTTGAGAAAGAAATAAACTACCTAATCTCTTATTATAAGGACCTACTTATCACAGATCATTTATACGGATCACATCATTTTTTGTATTCTAAATAAATAAAATTATCCAAATATCTATTCTTAACAATAGTATTGTTGAGGTATTTAGATCTTTACTAGCCCACTTTCCAATATATATATTAATAGAAGGCAAAACTAAAAAATAAAAAAAACACAATAAAAAAAACATACCTTGAGTAGAAAAGCATCTGCTTGAGGGATCTGAACAAACATATCACCCTTACAAACTCAACCAATTCATTCTCCGGTTGCACATCCACCACATGATCGAGTTCAAGAACTGAGCACTTCATCTCCGGGTACGCTGCAACCATCACCGCCGCAGCAAGTCCAGTACCTCCACCCACATCCACCAGTGACCGGAGACCACCAAAGAGTGCATCACCCCAGTTCTTCACCATTTCTCCTATAAGCACTCTGTTATCACAAGCCATGCCTTCATTCAGCAAAGCATTGAACTCAGGCCTCTCACTTGAAAACTCAAACAAACCCTTCCCATCATGAGCCACATGAAACGGTGTCTCATTCTTATCATCATCATCACTAGTTTTGATCCATGTACTCATGGCAAGTCCAGCCATCCCCACATCCGAGCCTGTTACAAAAAGAACAAGAGGTGCTAAAGAGTTTGTGCTTCCAGTGACGAGCAGTTTAGAGGTGGCAGTCAAGTCATAGTACACCTCCTCTTCATTGCTACCATCTGATTCATTTCCTTTAATGGAAAAGAAACCAGAGTTTACGAGAACACGCATGATGCGCCGGAGAAATGGAGCTCGAGTTGTGGCCATGGGTAGTGCTTGGACGAGCTCGGAGAGTGTCATGGGACCGCCGTGGTTGTGGATAGCGTCTGGCACGCCGAGCTCGATGGCGCACCTGAGACACATCGAGTCCATGAAGACGAGCATGTGTTTCCATACTTGTGTTCTTGCTTTGGAGAAATCATGAATTAGACTATCTACCTCCATGGATGGAGGTAAATGGTATGAAGTTTCTGACCCTGTAGGCTATTGCAAGAGATATTCTTGCCATTCCTATATCCATAGTTACTTCAGAGTCTACTTTTAGCATGAGTGGAAAAATGTTGACTCCTCATTGAAATCATCTTTAGCCAAAAACCATTAAGGCATTGATGTGTACATAAAGTTGGTTATTAGGATGTCCTCCAGGTATATTATTTATTATTTCATTTGTATATAAATTATTGTTGATCTTGCAGTTAACATTTTGCTATTATTGTAGGAGCTGAAACTCTCGATGATCCAGCTGTTAATTTGGATGATCCTAAAGATCTAGACACTATAAGTATTGTATCTTTCTAATTTATTACATTATTTTCCATACAGATTAAATTGTTTATTTATTTCACTTGTTCTTTTGTTAGAATCGTTGGATATATATGATGTAAGCATTGGTGGATTTAGTTCTTGAAGATTTTTCACATATAATTAGTAAGTGTGTAACTAATATTTTCCTTGAATTTAATGATAGTTTGATAATATCACTTAATAATTATTTTTAATGTTTTTATAGGTACTTGCTTTCTTCGGATAGTCAATTGTATGAAGGACATTGTAATGTCATTTTTATTACTTTTTATGATATTTTATGTAATTTTAAATTTATGGACATGTGTTTAAACATTGTATTGTAATGGATTATGAAATTTTTATTATTATTATTATTATTATTATTATTATTATTATTTAATTTGGTAATTTCAACAACGAGTAAATGGGCACACTGCGGGTAAGGATACGATTTTTCTTCCCCTGGAGGGTACGGGTATAGGATAGGGGTTATGGGTAAGGGTTTTGACATACCTTACCCATACCCTACCCGTTGCTATCTCTATGTTGACCAGGTTCCTAGTCAGGTTCGAGTAAACTCTGACTTCTATGAAATGGGGCAGGAGAGTGTTTGGGGATTTTGGTACCTGACCCAAATTTAAAATTACTAAAATACTTATATATATAAACCAATATCTTCTCCAACTTAACAATTTAGGGTTTTTTGTTTTGGTTCTATGTTTAGTCTTGTAATTTCATAATATTTTTATTTTGTTTTGTCAAAAAAAATTTATAATTAATTTTAAGTTATAATTTATAAGAAATTATATATTTTTTAATTAATTTTTTTTATGTGAGGGTCGGACGAGGATCCCCACAGGTACCCGACTCCCCATTCGGTTTGGGTGTGAGTCGGGGTTTTGAAAACCCGAAGGGTATCGAGGGCGGTGATAGGATGGGTGCGGGGGATCAGGTGCGGGGGTGGGATAGGCAAAACCTGCCCTTGACCCAACCCGTTATCATCCCTACATATCAACACAACATTACTATATATATATATATATATACATATTCAGATGTTTATTTATTTATATAATTGTGACTCTTTTAAGGCGTGTGATTTTAAATGGAGTAAGTTAAGAAAGCCATCATTTGATTAACTTTTTTTGGGTGGATATAGAAATTAACCCTTATTTTAATTTGAGCACTACCTTTCAATTTGTATGCATTAAACTTTGATTTTATTTCATTGGTAAGATATGGGGGGGGTTTAGTGAGTTTTTGGTGACATGAAAGCCTGAATGTCTGATTTGGCACACTCCACCTAAGCGAGTGACGTGGACCATGGTCATCCATGTAGGCATTCTAGCATTTGGCATCAGAAACTCACTAGAAAACCTCAATTACTATGCCAATGAAATAAAATCAAAATTTAGTATCCATTTTTATATAAATTGAAAGTTGGTGATTAAATTGAAATAAAGTCAACATTCAGTACCGACTCAAAAAAAATTACCCGTCATGATTTTCATAGTGATTGAATAGTTAAAAGTATTTAACTTGTTCAACATTTGATTGATTTATTTATTTATTTATTTTTAATGAAGAGAACTACCAAGTAGTTGTTAAAAACTTTTGTTAATGCATTGCGTTGCGAGTGTGTTGTGGGTTATATATGATTAAAAATTATTAAAAGCTCTTTTTAAGATATATTTAGACTGGTAATTTTGGAATAAATAACATTGAAATTAAACAAAATTAATTTATTTATTTATTAGATGTCACTTGTTCATTAATTATTTTAAATCAGTTATATAACACAACTTTTATATTAGGGAATTAAAACTTTAAATATGCTATTGTTATGATAGTTTTATGTTAATGAAAATTGCGAGTACCACTACAAAAATTAACAGTTGATTGATGTGGTCTTTTAATTAATTCTTTTGATTATTTTTATAGATTCTAAAAAAAAATTATTTGTTATATATGTATGAAAATAAATAAATATTGTGAAATAATGGAACTAGGGTTTTTCAAGGACTATAATTTGTCCCATAAGAGAAGTATTAGTTGTAAAATAAAAGTTAATATTTAATTTTTCCTCTAATTTTATTTGATTTTTTTTAAATATTAGTTAATCATGTGCAATGAAAAGATTAAAGAGAAATTTATATAAAATAAAAAATTATAAATAAGTATTTATTATATAGTAAAAACAAACCCTATAAATTAGAATATATGTAATTCAAAAAATATTCAAATATAAGTGATTAAATTATACTCATCCATCTAGGGGTGGTAGTGGTGGTGGGAATCCCCGATCCCCATGAGAACCCGATCTGATGGGATAGGGGACTCCTCGATTTTTTCCTCCACCGGGGCAGGGATGGGGATCAACTTGTCCTCATTTTCTTAAATGGGGTGGTGACGAGGAGTGTTCTCCTACTCCAGCAAAGATTCTTTTGAAAAAATAAAAATGTGACATACTAATTATATACACACCCTCTTGAACTTGGTCGTGGGTCTTCATAACTCATAAGCTTTCTTCCTTTTGTTTTGAATCTAGCTTGTTATGTCTCTTCTTAGAATTAATGTTACTATTGATGTTATGTATTTGTTTGATATATATATATATATATATATTGATTGTTAGTCATATGGCCTTCAATTTTGTTTTTTTTTTAAATGACTTCCCATAACAGGAAAAAGGATGGTCGCATTCTTCTGTTTTAAATGACTTCCCAAAACAATTAAGATTATTCTTATTATTAAGATGGTCGCATTCTTCTAATTAAGAACACAATATTCTTTGAGAGTTATAATTTTTAAAGGAAAAAACTAATATTCCCATCAACATAACTATGATAAACTAATTAATACTTTGTTAACTATTGAATAGCCCAATGGTATGAAACAAGAGTGTAATTGGAAAACAAAGATTCAAATTCTTCTCTCAGTAGTACTATTAATGTATGTACACTTGGGTCCAATACTATTCTTGTATTGTTTATGGACCTGGATATGGGTCCCCTGTGGGAGAAACAGTGGTTTCACCCGTTCAGAGTTGTAGGGTAGGAAGATTTTCTTAGGAGTCTGTAAACCACCGTAATTTGTGCGCCTCTATATCTATCTATCCCTTTAACAATCCTTTAAATGTGGGTGTTTTTCGTATGTTACTAAAAAAACTAATTAATACTTCAATCTAATTGAAAATTGCTAATTCTTCTCATAAAATAATTAGGTAGATTTATTTAATTAATTAAATAAAAAAAGTTTGTTTTTCTGCGTTTTGCATAAATATATACAATAAAATATATATGTACTC
Organism: Dioscorea cayenensis subsp. rotundata; assembly: GCF_009730915.1. NCBI lineage: Eukaryota > Viridiplantae > Streptophyta > Magnoliopsida > Dioscoreales > Dioscoreaceae > Dioscorea > Dioscorea cayenensis. The sequence goes on from NC_052473.1 coordinate 4,357,088, forward strand.
AAGATGATGTGTGTATGATGTTTTAAGGAACGTATGGCTTAGCTTAAATCAAGCAACGAGATTACTGTTTTATATATTTGATTCATAATTATTTTTAGTACTTTTTCATTAAGGAATAAATCATTCAGAGCAAAAAAATATTGAGAATATTTGTATATGTTTATGCATACAAAGATATTAATATATATGCACTCTCAAATGGACGATACACCAAAAGACTAGATAAACAAGTTCTGTTATATCATTATATAAAATTTATGATAAATATTTTTTTTTTTAAATAAAGTGGGTGAACCACAAATTTAATAGAAAAAAGAGAGAAATAAAGAGAATAAAGTACAGAAGTAAGATAAACCAAACTGGCAAACAACAATAATAAAAGCTGATATCCTCACCAGGGATGAGGATAACAGTAAACAGAACTAGAATAAAAAACAACAATAATGTAGATGAGGGAAAAGATATCGAGCTGAGCTGACGAAGTCCACCATCTGGAGACAAAGGCCAGTCCAGCAACAAAAGAGAAGCAGATTACTCCCGGTCTGTGATATGCGCCATTTCTCCTATAGAGTCAGTGGATCTGGAGCTCAGGAAGTTAAGAGAACGCTTGATCTTCTGAGCAGCATCAGATGGATCCTGCTGAAAAGGCACCGAGTCTACAGTAATCCAAGAAAGAAGAATGTTAGCTGTCTTATTGAGTATAGAAGTAATGGATGAATATTTTTGGTTAAAAATACGATTGTTGCGTTCCAGCCAGATGTTCCAAAAAATGGCTCTAGTGCATAGGTCCGAGAGTATCCTTGAGGTAGAATTTAAGGAGGGGATCCAAGTGGTCCAGATGTTGTAGACAGAGATTGGGAGAGTAACAACATCTAACAGACCTCGAAAAAAAGACCAAATTCTCTCCGAAAACGAACAATCAATAAAAAGATGATCTACTGTTTCTGAGTTATTAGGACATAGAATACATGTGTCAGTAGCATTAGGATTGCAACCTTTTTTGAAAAGATTATCGAGAGTAAGAATTTTGTTTTCCCAAGCAAGCCAACAAAATAGAGTTATTTTACTAGGGGTATTTGTCTTCCAGAATTTGGAATAAAGTTGACTGCGAATTCCTCCATCAATTAAGAAATTATAGAAAGATTTGACAGAGAAGGTTCCATTTTTATCAAGAGACCAGGTATAAGAGTCCTCTTGATCAATTGTACAGTCCGAAATAGAATTCATTAATATGGTAAAGTCATCAACAGAGGCTATCCTGAATATATTACAACCGGAATTAATTATGTCAATAAATTGTCTTAAAGTAATCCAAGGATAAGAGCAGTCCAAGAAAAGTGATGTCCAACGGTCTTTTGGGGATTGACCCTCAAGCCATTTATCATACCAGAATAGAGTTTTGTCGCCATTTCCAATTGATTTGGATATGCAGAATCGAAAGGAAGGTAGAATGGTATTAATTCCAGCCCAGAAGAAAGATTTATTTCTTGGTGGGTGATGATATCGAATATCAGGAGCATCTCTTATCACATAGTTGGCAAAGACAATTTTTGTCAAACAGGAGACCGGCTTGGTGGTGAGCTTCCACCACCACTTTCCTAATAAAGCATTATTGAAAATCTGGAGATCAAGGATACCCCAACCGCCCATGCTACAGGGCCTACAAATTCTTTTCCAGGCAATCAACCTTATTCCCTTAGACCCCAGATCTAGACCCTTCCAAAGAAAATCTCTCCTGATTTTATCGATTTCATGGATTACCCAGGCTGGTAATTTGAAAACTGACATCCAGTAGACTGGGAGAGATGATAAAACAGAGTTGATGAGGGTAAGATGACCCCCAGAGAAAGATAATTTGCTTTCCATGGAGTGAGCCTAGAATGAATGGATTCAATTAACTTTGTCCAGTCTTGTCGTCTAGGTCGTCGACCTGTAAGTGGTATACCCAGGTATGTAATTGGGAGACAATCTCTATTGCAATTAAGTATTCTAGCTGAGGAAAAGTGTGGTTGGTAACCAAAATTAGTGGAATACAGACATCTTTTAGAATAGTTAATTGAAAGACCGGAACAACCTTCGAAGAGATAAAGTATTAATTTGATAATTTTAAGGTCTTCATGTCCTCCCGCTGAGAAAATCAGTAGATCATCTGCATATTGTAGTTGACAGATGCTGTTTGAATGATCAAGTTGAACTCCAACTAATACTTTAGAATTGATAGCATGGGTAAACATAGCACTAAGGGTATCAGCCGCTAAAGCAAACAACAGAGGGGAAAGAGGGTCACCTTGTCTTAACCCTCTTTTGCATCGAATATAACCTTGAGGTGAACCATTAATTAGAATTTGAGTTTTAGCAGTTGAGAGAATGGTGTGTATCCAAGTAATCTAGCGATTGCCAAAACCTCTGGCTCTTAGAATCTCAAGAAGAAAATTCCAGTCTAGAGAGTCGAAAGCTTTTGCAAAGTCCACTTTAAAGGCAAAGCCGAGAAGTTTCTTTTTTTGAAGATTAAATATCACTTCTTGGGCAGAAATTATGTTATCTGCAATGCATCTGCCCTTAATGAATCCAGATTGAGAATTTTCAACTAGATCCCCAATCTTATAACTCAGCCTAGAAGCAAGGATTTTGGATATGATTTTACAAGTAGAGTTAATAAGACTGATGGGTCTAAAGTCTGAGACCTCAGTAGAAGCATTTGATTTGGCAATAAGAGCAATATGAACCCAATTAATTCGTTCAAAATTAATGGAACCGTCATAAAAATCACGACAAAGGTTGATGAGGTCCTCATGAATAAGGCTCCAATGTTTTTGGAAAAAGAAAATTGGGAATCCATCTGGACCTGGGGCCTTATCCGCGTTTAAATCAAACACGACATTTTTAATTTCTTCAGTTGAGAATGGAAGTTCAAGTGAAGAAAGATCAACTCTATCTTTGAAATTAAAAAGATAATGCCAGTTGAACATGAAACGATGAGTTATTGGGGTGCCAAGTAGGGCCTGAAAATGTTCAGTGAAGACTTCCCCAATATCTTGATTTCCTTCAATCCAACTCCCATTACTTCTAATTCGGGGAATAAGGTTTTTATTCCTTCTGCCATTAGCAAGTAAGTGAAAAAATTTTGTGTTTGCATCTCCCTCTTTAAGCCATGTATTTCGGGATCGCTGCTTCCAAAAGATCTCCTCTTGTTTTAGTAAAGTGTATAGTTCAGATCGGATATGAGTTAAACGATTGGAATCATCCTCAGAAAGTGTCCCTCTTTCATGCAAGGAATCAAGTGAATTCAGTTCAGAAAGTAGAATTATTTTTGTGAATGTTGGGAGCTCCAAAATTTTCCTTTGCCCAACGGCGTAAATTTGATTTTAGAGAAGCAAGTTTTTTGGAAATTATGTAAGCACCACAACCAGCTAAGTTATGATTCAACCACCAATCTTGGATTAAATTTTCTAATTGATCATTGTTGTACCAAAATTTTTCAAGTTTAAAAATTCTAGCTCGAGTGGGATGATAATCAAATTCCAGGTAAATAGGGGAATGATCAGAACCAATTCTTGGTAAAGCACTTTGGTAGGAACTGGGAAATAACAACGGTCAGTTGTGAGAGTAGAGGAATCTATCCAGTCTGACCCATATTTTTTATCTAGGTTTTTTTTATTATTTTTTTTTATGGGAGATTTACAAATAATTTAAGGACATACATATATTATCTTAATTAATTGATTCTCTCTTTATACTATTAGTAATAGGTACTATACTCACAATCTATGTTGAACACCTTTAAAAAAAATATGATATTTTACCATCAATTTGATCCATTTAATTTTAATTAGCTAGGTCACAAATTTTTTTTAATTAGCCAAGCCAATAAAAAAGAATGTTAGAAAATTAATTAAAGTTTATTTTGATAACTCATTTGTTTGTAGTGGTTTCCTTCGTGCTCAAAGATTGAGATGGGAATTAGTTGGTGATTAATTAAAGTCAATAGTTAAGAGTTAGTTAGGAGTTTACTAATGAATAGTCAATAATAAAACGTTAAATTGATCATAACCCTCATTGAGCGGTCTTTTTAATATGACGAGTTAATCTTTTTAATCAAAGCAAAAACTTTTTTTAAGAACAAATATATCTTATTGTGGCCGGTGATCATTTAAATCTTATGATGTTGTCCAAGTCTCCTTTTTGTGTTCATATGCATATTTCCTTGGCTAACGCTCACAGAAAATGCATAAAATCAAATTAAATTCATACCACTAACTCAGATATAATCATTTATTATCCTTTACTAAAAGAAAGACTAGATGAGATAAACAAATAAATAGTTCTTGAACTTTTCATTATTCCTGCAAGTGTGTGCCTTTAATTAAAGTGGAATGTTTTATTATTAGATGATTATCTAATTTAATGTACTTAATTAATATTCCTCTGTTTCATATTGATTTATACGTATAAATTAATATCTAATTTAATTAGTTCTTTATGTTGACTTCTGTTTTGGTCTTAATATACGTTAAAGAGTACTACTACTCACTACAACTGCCGTTTTGATTTAAAACCTATTTTTGCCTTGCCAAGTTTTTTATTTTATTTACCCTATATCAAATATTTAACAATATATTTTATAAAAAAATATCATATAAACAAAAGAGTAAAACAGAATTTTTTTTTTTTAAACATAAAGCTACCCCCTTCAAAAATCCATCAGTAAATTTCTTTGCGGTAAGCCCTGCATTTTAATCAATTACACTCATTCATGGGTGGCAACACGAATCACATTTTGCTTCAAGATGGCCTTGCATACATTTTTGTCAACGTCGTGTTTCACGCCAAACAATTATAGTCCACATAACACTGTGTGACGTACTGGCTTAGTTTCACGCCAACACAAACGAAGAGATATTTTGGTGCCGACTAATTAAGAACTTATCCATATTACAACGTCTAGTTAGCCAGTAGTCATTGCTCTCTTACTCAAGTCATCTTCATCGATGCTTATCAAACTAATAGAAAGTCCAAGCTTCCAATGAAGGACATGAACAAGATGAGATGACATCAGAGTGATGACAAGTGATGATTTCATATATGGCGATATCACTACTGGTTATATCATCATATTTGGATTCATTTTCATTACTTGGTCTATAAATAGGCATCAAGAAACTCCAAACATCGCACACCATCAAGAAATCAATCATTGAATTTATTCATGATGAAGGTTGAAGAAGATCTTCACATGGTTGGTGGTGCTGGAGACACAAGCTATGCCTCAAACTCAAGACTTCAAGTACTAATTAATTACAGTATTAATGTTTATGCCTTCATTAATTTCATGCCATTATTCATGCGCTTGCATGATTAATTTTATTTGTTTATTTAACAGGAGAAAGCCATAAGAAAAACAAAGGACATAGTGGAGAAAGCTTTGAAGAACATCAATGGAGAAGTTGTGTCAAAGAGCTTGGTTGTGGCTGACTTGGGGTGTTCTTCAGGGCCGAATGCATTCCTTGTAATATCTCAGATAATTAGTGCAGTAATGGAGGCCGGATGTCAAAAGGCAAAGGAGATATTGTTTTTGTTGAATGATTTACCAGGCAATGACTTCAATACAATATTCAGATCACTGTCTTTGTATGAGAAGAAGGTTAAAGAAGAGAATGGGAATCAAGTGCTGCCTTATTTTGTTGCTGGTGTTCCTGGTTCCTTCTATGGAAGACTCTTTCCTAGCAATAGTCTTCATTTTGCTCATTCTTCTTATAGTCTCATGTGGCTCTCTCAGGTGTGTATGTGTGTATAGTATTATATTTGTTGATTTATTAGATTAATTAATTATATATTGATGTGCATGCAGGTTCCTGTAGGAATTGATCAGAGTGGTGGAGTTAATATTAACAAAGGGAACATATACATCTCAAAAACAAGTCCTCCAATTATATCAAGTTTATATTTAGAGCAATTCAAGAGAGATTTCTCAAGCTTCCTCAAGCTTCGTTCTCAAGAGCTTGTCAATGGAGGACAAATGGTTTTGTCCTTTTTGGGCAGGAAAAGTTCAGATCCATCCAAAGCTGAACTTTGCCATCTTTGGGGTTTGGTAGCAGATGCATTAAACTCCATGGTTCAAGAGGTATATATATATATATATATATATGATCCAATATATATACATGTCAATTGTCATTACAATTGATGATTTGATTTAATTTAATTTGGATGAGTTGAACTTAGGGAGTGTTGGAAGAAGAGAAGGTGAACACATTCAACATGCCATTTTATGCAGCATCAAAAGAAGAAGTGCAACAAGTGATACAAAGTGAAGGATCATTCTACATTGAACAAATGCAAACACTTGAGTCAAACTGGGACCCATTTGATGACTCAGATGATGATCAAGCCTTTGATAATGTGAGAGTGGACACAATGTGGCCAAGTGTATAAGAGCAGTGTTAGAACCATTACTTGTTGGGCATTTTGGACAAGATGCCATTGTTGCTCAAGTGTTTGAAAGGTATGCTCACAATGTGGCCATGCATCTCCTCAAAGAGAAAACCAAGCACATTGTCTTCATCTTGGCTTTGAAGACAAAGGATCTCAACTTTTAATCAATTACTCTTGAATCAAGCACATCCATTAGTGCTATAATTATCATTATAAACAAATAGCTTATTGTAATAGTATATAATAGAAGCTTTGCTTGTTTGTACTGTGTCATCAAGTAATACCTAATGTTTTAGAACCTGCCCGCGCAGGTTCAACTGGACTCGGCTAGGTCACTGAGCTGAGTTCTATAAAAATCTAAGTAGAGAATTGACTTGATTAAGTATCTAATGAACCAGTCGAACCAAATCAACTCTACTGTATGTTTACAGGAAGGGGATTTAAAAATTTGCATTGTATTATCTTTTATTTACTATACTACATTTATATTTTAATTTATATTTTAAATTATATTACACTATTATAACATGATTGTTATGATTTTTAACTTTGGATATTAAGTTGATATTTATAAATTATAAAAGAATTATTTTTTAAATAAAAAAAAATATTTTTTATTGAATATTTTGTATTATTGTTTTTAAATTTTTAGTAATTTATAAAACATTTTATATATTTATATAGAATTATAATTATAAAATTATGTATTATATTCATACCATGGTTGCATGCCTTGTCGGGTTTTCAGAATATTGGTCATAACTAAATAGTATATATATATATATATATATATATATATATATATAACCGGAGGTCTATTAGAATCCTTCACAAATGAGAGTTCAAATCACGTATGATGATATATTTTTTTGTGGTTTATGTATAGGGTGATTTCATGTCCACATATACCCAGACTCCATTCTCACTTGCTCCTTTTGAGACTTATGAAAAACCTCGACTTTTTAATAGACCCTAACAGCTCATCTCGCATAAAAATATATATATATGTTTACATATATATATATATATATATATATATATATATATATATTTATAATTCAGGGATCAAAAATTAATTTTACTAACTTAAGGACCCAAATAAATATTATGGCAAAATTCCAAGGACTGATGGCGAAGTTTCACGTACACTTACCATATAAGAACCAAATCGAGAGACATCAAGAACCAAAAGCCATGAGCTTCTTTTTCTATTACGAATACTCATACTATTCCATCCAAAATGACCAAAACGCCCCTCACAATCCCAACAAGGCCATCATCTCAATTCTCATCAAAACCCTGAACAAAACCCTAACCCCAATTAATTCCGATCTTGAGAAGGATTATAGCTCATGGCGTAGCCATAGGTTTCTGTAACTTTAAGGGTCGTCAGCCGGTGCTGCTTTCATCAGTTTGTGTTTCAAGTTAGATAAATTAAACAATTAGACATATACATAATCAAGTTTCATCATAAATCTATTAAAGACATATATATATATATATATATGATATGCTTGAGTATATATGTGACTGAATATACACTGCATGCTATTGCAATATATATTTATAGATTTGTAATTAAATATATATTATCTACGGCCTATTTTTGATATGAAATACAATAAGTACATGCACAAATAATAATAATAATAGTATTATTATTATTATTATTATTTTAAAAGAAGAAGTTGTAGAGCAGCTAATTTATTAAGAAGCCAAACAAGAACTAACAAACTACAGGAGAACCAGAAAAATCAAGAAAAGAAAAACACAACAGGAAGGACTAAAATTGAAGAAAACTTAAGATTACACGAAACTATAATTGTTCTTTGAAAACTCTTCATTAGCCACCTTGGAAGATTCAAGCCTTGATGAAACAAAGAGATGCCATGTCTTGATCTGCCATGCATTGCAAACTTATCAGCTAAAGTATTCCACTCCCTTGGGATAACTTCAATATTCACTTGATCAGTATTCAACCTCCATGCTGTCACATTATTTGTATTAATTAAAGCTCTTTGAAAGCCAACACTGT